>NC_140223.1:3759268-3821768 GCF_951802725.1 Rutilus rutilus
AGGCTTTCTGAAAGGTGCTGTACGTTGAATGATTAATGATCTTTCTGGTATAATGTAGGTTAAGTCTCAGGAGATTAAGAAAATAAATATTCATTGGGGAATACTTGATTAAAGCTGCACTCAGTAATTTGTTCATTATTAAAGTTTTACACATTAAGAAGTTAATAGTGCATTTAATAGTGCATTTTTAGCATCAGCATTTAGAAGAAAGCGCTGCATTAGAGTGTCCTCGCTGCTGATTGGTGAAATGTGTGTAAAGCATCTGTTTGTGGGACATTTCATGTCCATCTATCACTTCATGACATTCAGCACACAGAAATCAATCGTGCACAGGGCAGGTTGAGTCTCGCTCTCGCACACCGGCTGGTTAAAGACGTTTATGGTGACTGAGGGTCAGTGTTTGCTCAGAAACAGCCACTGATGGATGTGACTCTCAGAAACCTTCAGACTGAAGCCCATCGGCACAAAACTACTCCAGACAGTGGACCTTAAAAAGACAATAAAGTGAGATTTTTTTGTTGTTGTATATTTTATTCATTTATTTTTATTTGTCTTTTTGTTTAATTTAATTTATTTGTCTCGTATCATTTTATTTGAATTATTATGTTTTATTTGCCTTGTTTATTAATTTGTCTTTTTTTATTTTTTTTGTATTTTTTTAGTCTTGGATATTTTTTTTATTATGTTCTATTTCTCTTTTATTATTTTGGTAATTTTTTTTTTTTTGTCTTGTATTTTATATTTTATTTATTTTGTTTTATTAGTCTTATATTATTGTTTTATTTTATTTATTTGTCTTGGATAATTTTTATTTTATTTATTGTGTTTTATTTGTCTTGTATTATTTAATTCAATTTAATTTTTCTTGGAAAATTTAATTAAATTTTCTATTTAATTGTAATTATTTATTCGTCTTGCATTTTTTTTTTTTTGTCTTGTATAATTTTATTATATTTTACTTTCAGACAGCAGGAATAGAAATGTGCCGTCTGTCACCTAAAGGTGCAGCTTTATTCATTTGGAGCTTCACTGAAGAAACTATGAAACTGTGAAGCCAGAGGATAAATAAATGCACACAAAATTCCCATGCGGCTTTGAAATGATTGTCAGACAGATCTTCCCCCATGGTCCACCTGTAAAAGAGAATAAACTGAGGTTTGATTTGAGGCAGTGAACCATGAAGACCATCACAGCTGCTTAGAGAACAGGTATTGATCCGCTTCACATCGCCTGGTTTCATGGGAAACTGTTGACAGTGTAAGACAAGCAGAAGGAGAAATGTTGCTAACACTTTACGGTTACACTTTATTTTACAGTGTCCTTGTTGTACTTACCATAGTAATAACAGTAAATTATGCATAATTACATGCAACTAATCCTCAACCAAACCCTAATCCTACCCTAACCCTATAGTAAGTACATGTAGTTCATTAATATTACTCAGTACTTAAATATATAATTACATTGTCACAATGACACCTTAAAATAAAGTGTAACCCATTTTACAATAAGGTTCATTAGTTAACATTAGTTAACTACCTTAGTTAACATGAACTAACAATGAACAGCTGTATTTTTATTAACTAACATGAACAAAGATTAATAAACACTGTAACGTATGTATTGCTCATAGTTCATGTTAACTAATGAACCTTATTTTTATTGTTTGAGTTCATATTGAGATTTTGTTTGCAGACTTTTGGCAGATGTGAGCACAGTTTGAGACATTCTCGAGTTAAAGTTGACAAGTCTTTTTGTTCTCAGTTTAATCTCATCTCTGTCTAGGAGAAACAACTGTGATATTGAAGAGGACTTATTTTGAGATCAAAGACACATGATGTCACAATGAAGTCATCACCTACTGATTTGTGTTCCATCAGTCTATGGCATGTTCAGAGGCGCTAGTGTGCCGCCGTATCCATGGAAACAGACATTCGCGCCGTTAGCAACCATTGTTCGCCGCGGTAATGGGCTGAAATTCTCGCTGAAGTGAATCAGTGGCTGAAATTAACTTTAGCAGCAGAGCAGACGGTCAAACACACTGTAGTTACAGCAGTGACGTGAGACAAACCTTCACGATTAGCAGCATTTAAATAAATAAAAACACTAATAAATTGGAGGTGCTTCAGACGATTGGAAATGACAGTCTGCAATCAGGCACAAAAAAAAAAACAGAGTGACAGAATGAGAGAAATGGCTCATGGGTTTTTCCCACCTTGTATGCTGCCAAGAAGTGAGTGTTTTCACCAGCCTGAGCTCTTGAGGACATTCAGCTCTATATGTCTATATATTCAGCTCTATATGTCTAAATATTCAGCTCCATATAGTCTATATATTCAGCTCTATATGTCTATAAATTCAGCTCCATATAGCCTATATATTCAGCTCTATATGTCTATATATTCAGCTCTATATGTCTAAATATTCAGCTCCATATAGTCTATATATTCAGCTCTATATGTCTATAAATTCAGCTCCATATAGTCTATATATTCAGCTCTATATGTCTATATATTCAGCTCCATATAGTCTATATATTCAGCTCTATATGTCTACATATTCAGCTCTATATGTCTATATTTTCAGCTCTATATGTCTATATTTTCAGCTCTATATGTCTATATATTCAGCTCTATGTCTACATATTCAGCTCTATATATTCAGCTCTATATATTCAGCTCTATATATTCAGCTCTATATATTCAGCTCTATATGTCTATATATTCAGCTCTATATATTCAGCTCTATATGTCTATATATTCAGCTCTATATGTCTATATATTCAGCTCCATATAGTCTATATATTCAGCTCTATATGTCTATAAATTCAGCTCTATATGCCTATATATTCAGCTCTATATGTCTATATTCAGCTCTATATATTCAGCTCTATATGTCTATATTCAGCTCTATATATTCAGCTCTATATGTCTATATTCAGCTCTATATATTCAGCTCTATATGTCTATATTCAGCTCTATATATTCAGCTCTATATGTCTATATATTCAGCTTTGTCTATATATTCAGCTCTATATGTCTATATATTCAGCTCTATATAGTCTATATATTCAGCTCTATATGTCTATATATTCAGCTCCATATAGTCTATATATTCAGCTCTATATGTCTATAAATTCAGCTCCATATAGTCTATATATTCAGCTCTATATGTCTATATATTCAGCTCTATATGCCTATATATTCAGCTCTATATGTCTATATTCAGCTCTATATATTCAGCTCTATATGTCTATATTCAGCTCTATATATTCAGCTCTATATGTCTATATATTCAGCTCTAAATGTCTATATATTCAGCTCTATATGCCTATATATTCAGCTCTATATGTCTATATTCAGCTCTATATATTCAGCTCTATATGTCTATATTCAGCTCTTAGTCTATATTCAGCTCTATATATTCAGCTCTATATGTCTATATATTCAGCTCTATATATTCAGCTCTATATGTCTATATATTCAGCTCTATATGTCTATATATTCAGCTCCATATAGTCTATATATTCAGCTCTATATGTCTATAAATTCAGCTCTATATGCCTATATATTCAGCTCTATATGTCTATAAATTCAGCTCCATATAGTCTATATATTCAGCTATATATGTCTATATACTCAGCTCTATATGCCTATATATTCAGCTCTATATGTCTATATTCAGCTCTATATTCAGCTCTGTATGTCTATATTCAGCTCTATATGTCTATATTCAGCTCTATATATTCAGCTCTATATGTCTATATTCAGCTTTATATATTCAGCTCTATATGTCTATATTCAGCTCTATATATTCAGCTCTATGTCTATATTCAGCTCTATATGTCTATATTCAGCTCTATATATTCAGCTCTATATGTCTATATATTCAGCTCTATATGTCTATATATTCAGCTTTGTCTATATATTCAGCTCTATATGTCTATATATTCAGCTCTATGTCTATATATTCAGCTCTATATGTCTATATATTCAGCTTTGTCTATATATTCAGCTCTTTATGTCTATATATTCAGCTCTATATGTCTATATATTCAGCTCTATATGTCTATATATTCAGCTTTGTCTATATATTCAGCTCTTTATGTCTATATATTCAGCTCTATATGTCTATATATTCAGCTCTATATGTCTATATATTCAGCTCCATATAGTCTATATATTCAGCTCTATATGTCTATAAATTCAGCTCTATATGCCTATATATTCAGCTCTATATGTCTATAAATTCAGCTCCATATAGTCTATATATTCAGCTCTATATGTCTATATACTCAGCTCTATATGCCTATATATTCAGCTCTATATGTCTATATTCAGCTCTATATTCAGCTCTGTATGTCTATATTCAGCTCTATATGTCTATATTCAGCTCTATATATTCAGCTCTATATGTCTATATTCAGCTTTATATATTCAGCTCTATATGTCTATATCAGGGGTGGGCAAACTACGGCCCGCGGGCCACATACGGCCCGTTAGGCTGTTTAATCCGGCCCGTCGAGTATTTAAAAAAATGTCTTAAGATCGCATTCATTTTGCCTTTTTCTTGCAATACTTTGCTTTATATATATTGCGTGGCATATATTTGACAATCGGAATATCAGATATTTCATGCCATAGCTAACAAATGTAAAAAAGGAAAAATGACATAAAAGCAGATCATCATTCATTCAGCGCTGTTGTGGCTGCGGTGTGTCACGTAACAAGCTAGACGCGTCACCATGGAAACCAAACAGACCGCGGCATAGACTTGGTGCACGTTAATGTTTTTTCCTTTTTTTGAAAACTTTTCATTAAATGTTCTGATCTGCCTTTGCTTTTTATGTTTTATTTTATTATACTTAAAATAAATTTGTATATTCGTTTATTTCGTTTTTTTTTTCACAAATGTATGACTTTTGGAAGTGCAAATTGATTGCCATGCAGTTTTAATAAAGTTGAATGAACGTAACCTTCTGTCATTTTTACTCTTCTAAGTGTACACTTAGGTGTTTTGTTTCTAATTTATGGTTAGGCCCATTAAATAATAATAAGGATAAACAATATTTAAAAAGTATAGGCTATAATTATCAAACATCTAATTAAAAATTAACCTCAAAACATAACATGCTAAATGGGGGATATCTAGCATAAAAAATGTATTGTCAGAATGTCGTCTCTCAGTTGTTGAATTTCGCGCAGACGTTGCCACAACGTAAATGTGTTTGCTCAGCCCGATGTCATGAAAGTGCGAATACCACGAATTGTATTTGTAGTTCTTATGAAACGCAGTTTTCGCGTGCATATGATACGCACTTAAAGGGATAGTTCGCCCAAAAATGGAAATTCGGTCATCATTTACTCACCCTCAAGTTGTTTCAAACCTGTATGAATTTCTTTTTTCTGCTGAACACAAAAGAAAATATTTTGAAAAATGTCGGTAACCAAACAGTTGATGGACCCCATTGACTTCCATAGTATTTTTTTTTTCCTACTATGGAAAACAATGGGGTCCATCAACTGTTTGGTTACCGACATTTTTCTAAATATTTTCTTTTGTGTTCAGCAGAAAAAAGAAATTCATACAGGTTTGAAACAACTTGAGGGTCAGTAAATGATGACCGAATTTTCATTTTTGGGCGAACTATCCCTTTAATGGCGTGTAATAGGCACGCACTCCGCACCCCTAATCCTAACCAAGGGGTTTACAGTGTGCAGCATATGCACGCAAAAAAAAAAGAAGATGAAATCGTGTTTCATAATCTGCTACTGGGCCGGCCCTCTGTCAAATTTTAAAACCCAGTGTGGCCCTTGAGCCGAAAAGTTTGCCCACCCCTGGTCTATATTCAGCTCTATATATTCAGCTCTATATGTCTATATATTCAGCTCTATATGTCTATATATTCAGCTTTGTCTATATATTCAGCTCTATATGTCTATATATTCAGCTCTATGTCTATATATTCAGCTCTATATGTCTATATATTCAGCTTTGTCTATATATTCAGCTCTTTATGTCTATATATTCAGCTCTATATGTCTATATATTCAGCTCTATATGTCTATATATTCAGCTCTTTATGTCTATATATTCAGCTCTATATGTCTATATATTCAGCTCTATATGTCTCTATATTCAGCTCTATGTCTATATATTCAGCTCTATATATTCAGCTCTATGTCTATATATTCAGCTCTATATGTCTATATATTCAGCTCTATATGTCTATATATTCAGCTCTATATGTCTATATATTCAGCTCTTTATGTCTATATATTCAGCTCTATATGTCTATATATTCAGCTCTATATGTCTATATATTCAGCTCTTTATGTCTATATATTCAGCTCTATATGTCTATATATTCAGCTCTATATGTCTATATATTCAGCTCTTTATGTCTATATATTCAGCTCTATATGTCTATATATTCAGCTCTATATGTCTATATATTCAGCTCTTTATGTCTATATATTCAGCTCTATATGTCTATATATTCAGCTCTATATGTCTATATATTCAGCTTTGTCTATATATTCAGCTCTATATATTCAGCTCTATGTCTATATATTCAGCTCTATATGTCTATATATTCAGCTTTGTCTATATATTCAGCTCTATATGTCTATATATTCAGCTCTATATGTCTATATATTCAGCTTTGTCTATATATTCAGCTCTATATGTCTATATATTCAGCTCTATATGTCTATATATTCAGCTCTATGTCTATATATTCAGCTCTATATGTCTCTATATTCAGCTCTATATGTCTATATATTCAGCTCTATATGTCTATATATTCAGCTTTATATGTCAGCTCTATAAAGAATTACAAAAAAATTACAAAAACATTATTAGAGGTAGTAATAAATTGATTATTAAGTGCATTTAATTGAGAATTATTAGGTAGAATTATGATTCATAAAACATTTTTATATGTAAAATAAATAAATAAATAAATGTAGAATTATTACTTACAATTATTAAAACATTATTATATGTAAAATAAATTGATAATCCATTTTGATTTAAAATGATAAAACAGTTAGGGATCTCACTACACTCTAAAAAAATTCTGGGTAGTTTTAACCCAATTTTGGGTCAAATATGGACAAACCTAGTCATTGGGTTACATTTTTAATTACATTTTTAACCCAACGTTTGCGTTTGTCCATATTTGACTCAAAATTGGGTTAAAACAGCCCAGCATTTTTATAGTGTAGACTACATGGAACAGAGCTCTCTCGTTCCTCTCAGGTTGATGTCTGATGAAAGGTTGCATTGCAGGTATTATGAGCATCAGATGGAGGCCGTCTGGAAGTGTTTTCAGCATTTACAGCACCGACAGCTAATGCATGCTCTCTTTTAATTCTGCCATTCACTTCCTTTATCCGAGGAATTCATCTTTTGTTTCATCGAGACATGGCTTATTGTTCTGTCACTTTTCTCTCTCTGGAGGGGAAATCACATATTTGTACTGATTTTGTAGTCTGGAAATTATTTCTTGCATAGAGAATGATGGAGTTGTGTTGTTTGCAGTTGCTAAGCAGCATCGGAACTTTCATAGAACACTGATGCGCATCGTTCCAAGTGTGGAGTGCATGAAGTGTCCAACATTCCAGCCTCCGGGTATTTAACCTCTTCACACGCAAGTTTAAAATATTCTGTGTGCGTTTTTCAAGGCAACCGTTAAGAAAAAATAAATAATTGTATTGTTTCCATGGTGATGCGTCATTGTTTGTCACGTGACACACCGCAACCACAACAGCGCTGAATGACTGATGATCTGCTTTTATTTACATTTTCCTTTTTTATTCAAAATATTCACAAATTTGTTAGCTGTAGCATTAAATATCTGATATTCCGATTGTCAAATATACGCAAGTCTAGACAGAGAATCGGATCTGTTGGATTTACAACACGTGAATTCATCCACGTCTCCTGAAATACAGAGAGAAGAATAGAGTAAACTTTAAAGTTACTCACACAATGTGTATCTGATATGAACAAAACGTGTCGTCTAATTATAATGGAAAGGAATATTATTATTGCCGCTGCCATAGACATCAGTGTGTATTTTACAAACTCTTAATGTATTGTTTTTTAGTACCTAATGTAAACTTAACTTAGTACTTAAATGTCTGAAACCTAAAATAAAACTTATGTGGTTGGAAAACACTTAAGGTGTTTTCTCTCTGGCAAAATACAGTCACCATCTCATTCCCATTACTCACACCATCCTATAAAATGTTGTTCTTTCACCCCTTTCAGTGGTGATTATTATGAACCGGTGCGGTTTAGGCCTTTACCGGCGCGTTTGATGTGAGACGGGCTCCTGCCTTCTGAATTACACATGAGGAACAAGCAGAGAGGAGATGATGGCTTGAGGTTGCTGTTAGACATGCTTTACCCTGTCACTGCGTGAGCAAAATAGAGAAGCATACATTAAAAAAACCATCCATAACTCCGGCCGCGGGGTGTTTTACTGCAGTCTAATGTGCATTCGGAGGCCTTTCACGCCAGTAATGCAGCGCATGATTATTAAGAAACCTGCGAGACTGAACGAAAGCTGTAGCTTTAATTTCCATCTCTCTGTTTATTCATTTTTTTGTTACATCTCATGTCAAGTCACCTTTATTTATACAGCGCTTTTTACAATACAGAGTGTTTCAAAGCAGCTTTACAGAGACAACAGGAAAATAATGCAACAAAGTTTGTTTCCAGAAGAAAATAGCGTCATATTCAAAAAGCATTTAAATTGAAGATACCTGCAGAAACCCTGAAAAAGAAACCAAACAAAACTAAAAACAGTGATTATGCAACTGGATGACGTTCTTATGTTGATGCAAGCCAGCAATTACACATAAACGCACATGTGCTGGAGAATATAATGGCGCTACATTAAACAGTTTTTCTTTAATCTGTGTTAGAAGAAGAAAACACTGCTGTTAAACAGACTGGTTTAGTTTGCACTGGTTTCGGGGGGACTGCAGCTTGTATAGTCTGATGGAACTGCTACAGATATTTTAATTATGTTTCCGAGCTTCAATACTCCAGAGTCCTGCAAAGATATCAGTAGCTACACAACTCTATCACCAATGGAAAGTGCTAGGCTGAAGAATATTCTTTTAGACCGTTTTTTTTTTGGCACGCTTATTAAACTTGCCAACACCATGTGTACCAAACCACACGCGATCAATAACGGCCAGTTGTGTTGCTCACAGCGCTGGTTATTCTATGGACAGCTGACAGAAAACACTCAATAGCACAATCAAGAGGCTTAGACACGTGGAAAGAGATCACTGGCGGATAATTACATTATGAACCGGGGGTGGTTGGGAAAGTTTTAATTAGTTGTGCAATGAAGTGCATGGAAAAATCAATCAATATTTTGGCTTGTGTTGAAGAGAGAGGCCGGTTCGGGCGACAGACTGCGCTGATTTATGGTGCTATTAAGATTTATTGTCTTGCTCAGTTGATTCTCCAAGACAGCAGTGGAGAGTTTGCTGAAGTCTCCTGGTTCTCAGAGTTAGTGCTGTTTGTCACGATAATAGAATTTCTAACTTCGATACGATACCTTGAAAAATATCGATATCCGATACAATTTTCGAAAACATCATAGATATTTTTAATGTCTCAATGTTTGATCCCAATTCATCAAAATATGATCTCAAACATTCCTCTTCCAATTTTTCCAAAAGCACATAATCTAAGAGTCGCTCAACATTCATTTGAAAGCTCTTATATTTATAGTACGACAACTACTGACTCATTTTTGTCTTTTTATTTCTTTAAAGGAATTTGAGGGGAAATATAATTCACGGCTGAGAACTTCATTAAGCTTTAAAAGAGCAACTAACGTCTTTCTCTGTGTGTTTTCAGGTTAATGGGTGTGTTTAAAGAATACTAGGATTTCTAACTTCGATACGATACTTTGAAAAATATACTGATATTCGATACAATTTTCGATACCACAGGAATTATTTTTATAAAAAAATTTTTTTATTCATTTTTTATAATACAAATATTCCTTACATCATGTGGGTTACACACTAACATATCCGGGACAATAAAACTAACAAAATTGGGGGAAAAAACAATGACAAAAACAAAAGAAGACTTCTGAGTACAAATATTACAGCAACTATAGTGCACCGACACAATCCAGAGATTTGCCCAGCAAATTAATAAATGATGCTCAAAAAAAACATGCATCCTTTCCTTAATAAAACGAATACTTTCCAAATGCAAAATCTTTCCCAACTCCATAATCCACATATTATCCACATATCCACATGTTGGTACAGCCTCAGACTTCCAGTGTTGTAAAATCAGACGTTTTGCAAGAAGCATGATGAGGGAAACAGCTTGAAAAACCATATATTTTTTGTATTATCTCAAGTCTCAATGTTTGATCCCAATTCATCAAAATATGATCTCAAACATTTCTCATCCAATTTTTCCAAAAGCAAATAATGAGTTGCCCCACATTCATTTTATAGCTCTTATACTCATAGTATGACAACTACTGACTCATTTTCTTAATTTTCAAATTTTCTTAATTTTCTTAATTTTCAAAATTTCTTAATTTTCTAAATTTCTTAAATTTCTAAATTTTCTTACATTTTCTTTAATTTTCTTACATTTTCTTAAATTTCTTAAATTTCTTAAATTTCTAAATTTTCTTACATTTTCTTAATTTTCTCTTTCTTTAAAGGAATTTGAGGAGAAATATAATTCACGGCTGAGAACTTCATTAAGTCTCCTGAGCTTTAAAAGAGCAACTAACGTCTAACGTGTGTTTTCTGGTTAAAGTGTGTGTTTAAAGACCGCCTCCGCTGATGAGTTGAGGGCAGGTTTGTTTATACAGTACATGTAGTTATCAGGCTTAATTACTGTCATTTACTGCTTGTTAGTGTGAACGCTTATTTTAGAAGTATGCACACACACACACACACACACACACAGACACACATTCTTGTTCATCTATCTTTATGAGGACATTCATTGACACAATGCAATCTCTAGCCGCTTACCCTAACTTTACCCATCACAACTAAGTGCCTAACCCGACCCCTGACCCTAAACCGACCCTTAACCTCATTATAACCTTATCCCTAAAACCAAGTCTTGACCCTCAAACAGGCCTTTAAAGGCTCTCAGAGAGAGAGGACCGGCCGAAATGTCCTCACTTTACTCTCTTTGTCCTCACTCCAATGGTCTAAAACTCAAACTGGTCCTCACAATGATAGTTGTGTACACACACACACAGCCTTCAGTGTTTAAACACGAAACAATTGCATGCAGGATAAAGAGCACAAGTTTGTCGTTCTCGTATTTAGATTTGTTTTCAGCCTCTGTCCCGTATCCTGCATCTCTTCCGAACACGTGTAATCTCACATGTCGTGTGTGTTTGTCCGTGTATCCGGCTGTTTGCCGTCTGATGCTGAACTGACCGAGTCTCATTTCAGAGAGAAACACAAAGAGAGAGAGAGTATTAACAGAGGCTCAGGGTGTCTCTCGCTCTCTCTCTCTCTCTCTCTTGTATGGGTATTTCTAACAGATGGAGTTTCTCTGGACGGCTCTCCCTCAGAGAATCATGGGAGTATTTTAGTCCAGAGTAATCCTGACCATCTGCTGTCTTCCTCTCTGCCTCCAACTGCCCCTCCAAGCATCCCACTATTGCCCTCCATCCCTCCATCCATCCAGTGCCAGTTTCACAGCCCATCCATCCAAAGCCCCAAACCTTCCTTCACCTGGTCTATTCTTTACAACAGTTTCATATGAGACCCTGGACCACAGAACCGGTCTCGAGTCGCACGGGTATATCTGTGGCAATCGCCAACAATACATTGTATGGGTCAAAATGATCAATTTTTCTTTTATGCCAAAAATCATGAGGATATTAAGTAAAGATCATGTTCCATGAAGAGATTTAGTACATTTCCTACCGTAAATATATAAAACATGTATTTGTGTGAGTGAATGCAGCACAATCGCCAACATAAATGAACAACTTTAAAGGAGATTTTCTCAATGTTTCGATTTTTTTGCCCCCTCAGATTCCAGATTTAGTATCTCGACCAGTATTGTCCTATCATAACAAACCACACATCAATGGAAAGCTTAATTATTCAACTTTCAGATGCTGTATAAATCTCAATTTCAGAAAATTGACCCATGTGACTGGTTTAGTGGTCCAGGGTCACATATAGAACTCTTTATAGGGTTCTTGACTCAATTTTAAAGAACTCTTCATGCCAAAAATGTTCTATATAAGGAGAAATACCTTCTTTTTTTCTTTTACTCAATTGTAAAGTCCCCCTGTAGTCAATCATTTTATCCCTTAAAACTCATCTTTGATCACCAAAATGACATATTTAAACGTTTTTCACTCCTTAAAGTATCTTGACTGTAACTCGACACTCTTGCCTCATTTAGTATGCGCGGTTCTATGAATATGCAAATGAGCCCCGCCTCCACTCACTCACTCAGCTCAGAGATCCACTGGTTGACGATCACACGTTGATCTGATTGGTTACAAGGTAGTTTGTGACGTCAGAAACACCAGCGATTTCAAAGCGTGTTTCTGAGACTGTCTTTGGTTCACTGCAGTTTTAAGGAGAAAACACTCAGCAATGCTGTCGACTTATGAACTTACACACGGTTTGTCTTAAAGCATATTAAAAACACCACATAGACACATAAACAACATTAAACGCTGGATTTTCACCACAGGGGGACTTTATAGAACTCTTTATGCCAAAAAGGTTAAATATAAGGAGAAGTGCCTTCACTCATATATTTATTTGTGTATAAAAGCTTGATGGTATACAGTTTGAAAATTAAGAATTAAGGACGTAAATATTAATATTGCAATTATACACTTAAATAAATACATTTTATTACCTGTTTTTTTATTTTACTTTACATTATTATTACAAAATATATTTGATTTTGTTTAATATATTTAATAATAATCACAATAAAATTATTATTATTATTAGATATTATTTTAAAGTCATATATTTATAGATGGACCCCTGAATTTTAACCTTTTTTTCATGCACAAAAAAAAAAAAAGAATGAATGAAGCAGGTAAGATTTCTGTAATAGTACTAATAAACTAAGGGCCCTATCTTGCACCCAGCGCAATTGACTTTGTACACCGACGCATGTTTCATTCCTATTTTGCACCCGCGCAAAGCGCGCTTTTCCCTCCACAGAAGCACGTCGCTAAACTAGGGAATGAACTTGCGCTCTCTGGGCGGTTCAGCGCAAAAAAGGAGGCGTGTTTTGGCGCAAACGTTCCCTGGTGCTATTTTACTGTTCCATAAAACAATTGCGCCACTGGCCAGAAAAAACCTAGTCTAAAGTCAGTGGCGCGTTGCGCGTTGTTCATTATGCTATTTTAAGGGCGCATGCTTGACCATAATGTATAGAGTGCACAAACGCTCATACACTGTGATTCTCTAATCTACACAGAAGCAGCAGTTTTCATTTTTTCAAATCATATTATTACAAACGATAGATAGATAGATAGATAGATAGATAGATAGATAGATAGATAGATAGATAGATAGATAGATAATTTATTATAAATATAATAATTTATTATAAAAGCATACATCTAGCTTACACATTTACCCACATTATTATATGCCTGTTTAGCCGAAGCTAATTTGGGTGTGTTTCTCCCATCCCCAATGTCACTTCTCTCTCTTTTACGGCCGTGACGAGAGCGTTGCTCTCCTCGGCTGTGAACCGCTCTTGACGCGCGCCTGGCAAATCCGCCGTTATAATAGCAATACGCCAAGGAAAAAGTGCGTCTGCTCTTAAAGGGAATGTGAGATGATGCTCTGATTGGTTTATTTCACGTTACGCCCAAACCACACCTATGAATAATGAAGCTACTTCAGACCAACCCCTTTTAGATTTGCGCCCGGCGCAAGAGTCATTTATCCCGCCGGGAAAATAGCAACAGCGCCAAGACCCGCCCACAAAGTTACTTGCGCTTTGCGCTTTGACACTTGCGTTTCAGATCGTTAAAATAGGGCCCTAAGTGTTTTAGAAACACAATAACCAGTATATAGTTGAATAATGCACAATTTTCAATTATAATAAAAACACAATAACTAACTGAATATTGCTTGTTCTACAGCTAGCCGTATTTTTACCACGTTCTTATTTTATTACAGAATAAATGTAATTATTTCAGATTTATGCTGATTATAAACAGTTTGAATAAATGCATTTAAAGAAATATGATTATTTACATAAAACCAAATAGATGCAAGTATTTAATAATAAACTATGCCGTGATTTGAGTGCAGAAATCGTACCTGTTTCATTGATGCATGACGGACAAATATGCATCACATTAAAGGTATAGCGGAGGATTTTCTTTTTCCGGGTGGGTAGTGTAAACTATTGGTCCACCTAAGTGTCAATCATTCTGGTGATATGTTTACGTAAGGCCGTCATACGTGCTCGTCCCTTAGTTTCCGCTTTCTGCGCATGCGCACTTTCAGGTGTTTATGTGTGGTGGTGAGCTAGAGCTACGGTTTAAGACATTCATTGAAGCTCGCCGTTTCACCGGGTCCTTTGAAAATGTCTGAGGGTCGCAAGAGAAAAAGTTTGTACGAACTGTATGAGAAGAAGAGAAAGGCCTCAGAAGAGAGAAACAAGATCAGAGTGTTTTTGGGAGATTGTTTCACACGATGGCGTGCGCTGATAACACAGGTTGGGCTTCCCACTGATGCCTCAGTCGCAAAGTTTCTACTCGACAGGTAAAGTTTGGCATGCTATTTTGAGAAAGTGCAATTTTTTTTTTGGAAAGTAATCTTGTATGAGCGATGCCGACAGCAACTTGTAAACAGAGCGTGCACGAGGAGAACCTCGCACACGTTTAATAGGCGTTCCCTCTCGGGAGCAGGTAGAGTGTTGCGCATGTGCATTTTTTCAAAAAGTGGAGAGGGCGGTTCTTATCTAAAATTCGGAAAGATCCTCCGCTATACCTTTAAGTTTATTAGTTTGAATATGTCAAAACCGTGTAATCCAAATGCATGGGAATTTTATATGCAATTCAAATACATAAATATGTTTTGAAGTGTTCCCAGGGAATACATAAAGTAATAAAATACGAAGCTTGAATGCGATATAAATGTAAATGTCCCTCCTCTAATGCTGCTCTCTGCCTTCCCAGCATGCATCTGTCCCTCCAGCAGAGGCAGGGCTAATCTGAGTGTTCTGATTGGCCGGAGAATTATGGCATGGGCAGTTTTGCTGAGTGTGTAGAATTAGAGTGAGACTGTGAAATATGAACACACACACACACACACACACCGTCAGTGTTTTTGATCATTAGATGTGTCTATAATAATCTTCCTCACCCGGCATATGTCATCATTGTTATAGGATTACAGTAATTCTTCAATTCCTACTTGAAGTGGTGGATAATGAACTAATAAACGATAATCCACTTATGATAATGATGTGTTTGAGAGTGACATCAGATATTCCTCACACGCAGCAGAATGGATCAATCTGGCTAATATATTTCATCAGACGTGTTGCTGAAACGCGCTCATGAATTCTGCCAACTGTGCAGAAAGTTGGTTTTAGCGCGTCTCCGTTCGGATCCGCTCACGCTGACTGATTGGAGGACCTAATGAAACTTTCATGATGACATTTTTGTAGAACATGTATTTTATTTTGCACTGTTCTGGCGCCGGTGCTTCACAGAGCAGCGCTTTACATTTATAATCACAATCACAATCTTGAATCATTGCCGAACACACACACACACTCTCTCTCTCTCTCTCTCTCTCTCTCTCTCTCTCTCTCACACTCTCTCTCTCTCTCTCTCTCTCTCTCTCTCTCTCTCTCTCTCTCTCTCTCTCTCTCTCTCTCTCTCTCTCTCTCTCTCTCTCTCTCTCTCTCTCTCTCTCACACACACACACAATGCTAATTTATAAAATATTTAAAAATAATTTATGCACATCTTGGTGTTTCCATCCAGCATTTTTTTTTTATGCGATATCACAAAATGTGCACAAAAAGAGGTGGATGGAAACATAGATATTGTCATATCTCAACAGAAACACACTGGAAACCTGTATAAAAACATAATTAATTTATTCGAATTTTTTTGTAATTCTTTGAGTTTTTTTTTAATTTTTTTTATTAACAGTATTAATGTTTTCATTATTATTGTGCATATATATACAGTCTGTCTCTCTCTCTCTCTCTCTCTCTCTCTCTCTCTCTCTCACACACACACACACACACACACATACACATAACTGTGATGCTCTGCTATGAAATATTTGTTCACTTTTAAGGGCTTGAATTGATTGAATTGATTTACTTTATTGAGCTTTTTATGATGCGCGTCAATCTTTTTTTATTCATCTCAATTGAGCGCGTGAGTTTTTATGCACATTTTTTGAATTTATGCACATCTTGGTGTTTCCATCCAGCGTTTTTTTTATGCGATATCTCAAAATGTGCACAGAAAGAGGTGGATGGAAACAGATATTGTCATATCTCAACAGAAACACACTGGAAACCCAAATAAAACATAATTAATTTATTAGAATTTTTTGTAATTCTTTGAGTTTTCTAGTATTTTTTTTAAATTAACAGTATTTTTGTTTTCATTATTATTGTGCATATATATATACAGTCTCTCTCTCTCTCTCTCTCTCTCTATATATATATATATATATATATATATATATAAATAATCATTACTATAGTACCATGTTTAATGCAGGTGTGTTGTAGTTTCAAGTTTTGTATTATAGTATATAAAAACATAAAACAAAAATTTATTTATGTCCATTTTTATTTGATTTGGAGCCATGAAAATGTGTTTAGTTACATTTATCTTCCCTGTTGTTAACTTTTATTTTATTTTAATTTAGTTTTCGTTTGATTTTTCACTAACAATAAACCGTTTATACTTCTTGTTTATGATTTACTTTATATATATAAATCATTTCACCTTTATTGCACCTCATTGACCCTATATATATATATATATATCACTCTGTGCATGTTGAATATGTGAGGATATGATAGTATATTAGTGCTTGTCTCGAGGGAATCGCCATGCAGAAAAACCCAACAATAAGATCCTGACACGCGTGACAATGCAGAGACATAATAGAGTATCTCATGAAAACAGTGACATTGAAAATGAACGGAGGACTAAAACAATAAAGATGTTGCCCATCGAGGGACCAGGCATCGGGCCGCACGGATAATTGAGGTACAATACGACAATTGTCACACACTTTACGAGAGCATCCCGTCGCAGATCACAGCGTGAACACACTTCATCACAATGATTCAGCACACAAAAGCGTCGAGCTCCACCGAGACTGTCACGCTGAACACTGAGAAACACAGAGAGAGAGAGAGAGAGATCCCTGCAGAACCTTAGAGAACAGGACAATTACACACTCGGCTGCCTGCGCAAACACACACTTATCTGTGGGAATGAAGACCATAGGCTTCTGTTGTTTTAAATGAAGCGACTGTAGATATAATGATGACTATAGACTTGCATTAGTGTGCGATTCAGATCATCGATCACATGATATGTGAATTAAAGGATTCGTTCACTTCAGAATTAAAATTACCTGATCATTTACTCTCCGCCTCGTCATCCAAGATGTTCATGTCTGTCTTTCTTCAGTCGAACAGAAATGAAGGTTTTTGAGGAAAGCACTCCAGGATGTTTCTCCATATAGTGACTTCAATGGGGTCCAACGGGTCGAAGGTCCAGATGTGAGTTTCAGTGCAGCTTCAAAGTCTCGACACAATCCAGCCGAGGAATAAGAGTCTCATCTAGACTAACCAGCGGACATTTTATATAAAAAAATACACATTTATAGACTTTTTAACCACAAATGCTCGTCTTGCACTAGCTGTGACGCGCCACACATTACGTAATCACGTTGAAAGGTCAAGCGTGACATAGGCGTAAGAACCGA
Source organism: Rutilus rutilus (assembly GCF_951802725.1). Lineage (NCBI taxonomy): Eukaryota > Metazoa > Chordata > Actinopteri > Cypriniformes > Leuciscidae > Rutilus > Rutilus rutilus. The sequence goes on from NC_140223.1 coordinate 3,777,277, forward strand.
CCCAGTGTTTACAAAGCGAACGTGCAATGACTGAGTCAAACGGCCTTTACAAAAAAATAAATAAAAGAACAGAAATGAAGGTTTTTGAGGAAAACTCTCCAGGATGTTTCTCCATATAGTGACTTCAATGGGGTCCAACGGGTCGAAGGTCCAGATGTGAGTTTCAGTGCAGCTTCAAAGTCTCGACACGATCCAGCCGAGGAATAAGAGTCTAATCTAGACAAACCAGCGGACATTTTATATAACAAAAGAAACATTTATAGACTTTTTAACCACAAATGCTCGTCTTGCACTAGCTGTGACGCGCCACACATTACATAATCACGTTGAAAGGTCACTCGTTGAGTATATAACTCCTATTGAAATACCTTTTTGATATAGATTGAATGTTGTTTTTTTCTGGTCTTATTTAAAGGGATATTTCACGGCTGGAAAGATGAACGTGTGTTTAAATCGGGTCATTTATGTAGTAGAAATGTGAAATTATTTTAGAAGTTGGTGCCGTCTAGACTGAGAAAAGCCAGAAAATGTATGTTTGGCTCATGTGGAGGAAAGACTACAACTCCCAGAATGCACTTGCTTCACTGCCTTACGAGGACACTCCCAAGCCACGCCTACCGTTTACAGAGGGCAGTATCGGAAGAAATGATACAACTAGGCCACTAGTCGACTCGAAACTGAACAGACGGTGTTTTATCGTGAGATCCCCCTATGGGCGGCTTGAAGACATGCGGGACGAGCTCCTCCTACTGGCTGGAGTCTCTCGCCTCTGGACAAAAGAGCCTCTGATGAGCTAAATGAAGATTTTTGTGTCATCGGAGGTTTTTTTCCAGACACACAATACAGAAATCTCTGGTCTCAGGGGGACATGAGGGAGGGGAGCACGGTCACTCGAGAATACTACCGGGTTTATACTAGGGATGCACCGAAATGAAAATTCTTGGCCGAAACCGAAAACCGAAAAAGAGGAAACCAAGGCCGAAAACCGAAACACCGAAAGAAATTATGCCAATTATTGTTAGTACCATTGCATTTATGGCTATGACTGTGTACTAAGTTTACTAAAATCAAGGCATTGCAATTGCATAAATTAATATTAAAGTTTCAAAGAATAAATCCATTAAAATTTTATGCAAATATTTATTTAGCATTTGCAAAGTATAAAATTAAATGTTTAACTTGACCCCACTCATGTGTAGGCTACATTAAATAATAATGTAAAAGCCTACTGGCCTGGAGAAAGGTTTAAAAATGAAATGTTCTCTCATAAAAACAAAGTGCATTTAGGTCAATACTGCCATAGCCCAAAATAATATCTGCAGTTATATGCTCATGGACGTGAGTTGCAAAAACCATAAACAGCTCAGGTAAACCTCTGAGAAATGACGGCTGCTCTGCACACACACGCAAAGGTCTCTCGCTCCCTCTCTCTGCCGCGCGCGCTACGTATGCGCGCTCATGCTCGCTCGCGATTCCGGGAGATTTAAACTAATTTGCGGGCATTAGGGAGCCGGTATCAATACGCGGGAGACTCCCGGAACTTCCGGAAGACTTGGGATGTCTGTGTTTTGAAAATCGCTGTCCGTGGGTCACTCTTAGATATATTTAAATACGTCCACACCGCAGATATGTAATGTTGCTTCAGACAAGCACGTGCAGGTCGCGGTGTCTGCTGTTTGCGTCATCACAACATTTCGGCCGTATTGTTTCGGTGATAAAAGTCTTTCGGCCGAAAACCGAAAATGCACTTTTGGGCCATTTTCGGCCGAAAATTTTCGGTGGCCGAATATTCGGTGCATCCCTAGTTTATACTGATACAAAGCTTAATGCTAATCGGTGAAGTATCCCTTTAATTATGAGCAAGGCCGCATTAATGCACGGGCTTACCTGGGCTGAAGCCTCCCAAGTTCAGGTTCATGATGAGCTGAAAAGGTCATATTGTTTTGTAACTTGTCAGGTTTTCTGTCAATCACTCTAATCGCACGTTACATGTACATTGAGTGACCCACATGGCCCCATAAGCCCCGTTCACACAGCCAGCGACTTTGTCGCTGTATGTCTCTAGCCTCTAAACTGTGAAGTCGCTTGTGGGCGTTGGTAGTGCTGTCGCTCTAATGTTATTGGTAGACTGCTCGTCTGGCCACATCTCTACAAAACACCATCACAAGCGATACAACTATATTATTTTAATTTAACCAGGAATTTGGCTTAAAAGAAACGGTATGCTGTTTTTATATCACCACAGCAGTGTTCAGTGGATTAAATCATTTACTAGATTAACGATCGATCAATCTACAAATTAAACTCACTCATACTGTCATAACGTACTAAAACGTCATCCGAATTTGACAAATAATCAATTTTCTTGTCCCTAATAGGCAACATAATGCAGGGGGAACTGTAACATGAACTGCAGCAGTGCTAAACAAGCATCATAAAACTACAACTCTCGAACTATAAATGTATGAATTAAACTCACCGAGACTGTCGACAGTTTCTTTTCCACGCATCATTTTATTATATCCATGTTTGTGGTTCCAGTCAAATCATATAAAACAGTGAAATCGCCCTCGAACTCTTCTGTCTGAAAGGCTTCTTTCCTATTGGTTGTCGCTCGCGAAAATCGCTTCTCATTTGCATAAAGTTAAAAGTTAGTTGCTGTGTGTGGTTGTTAAATAAAGTGTCTTGTGTTTATGCTCAAGTGGGCTCAGTGATATGTTAATAACAATATTATGGTGTTTTCTGGCTCAAAGAGGGAAAACTCACTGTTGTAGGTCTCGAAAGAAACTAATGCGTTTTGTGATGTAGATTACCTAGATATTAGGCTACACTTTTTTAAAATGAGACTCTATAAATCGAGGGGATGGAGGGCCTACAAAACCTCTCAGCCCCGGGGCCTAACATTAGGTCAAGGCGGCTCTGATTATGAGTGATGTGTCTACCTCCCCTTTCTTCTGTAAATAGTTTCTGTTTTGAAACTGAGGATAACTTAAAGAGGTACACTGAGGTGTTTTGTATTATGAAGAACTTGTCACTGGAGAGTTTTGCTATTCCTGTTTAACGAATATTTGTGTGAACTGGTAAAGCTGTAAAAGTGACACATGTGAACAGATGTGAATCGTATCCCTTTGCAAGAAAAAAAAAGAAGGATAGGCGGAAGTACCGACCCAGTGTTTACAAACTGAACGTGCAAAGACTAAGTCAAACGCCATTTACAAAAAAAATTAAAGGTAAAACAACGATGTCGGACGAGTTTTTCTCCCTACATTACATTTTTTAACTGGAACATGCGAGACCTTTCAACGTGATTACGTAGCGTAAGTCGTGGACGTGCAAGACAAGCATTTGTGGTTAAAAAGTCTATAAATGTTGTTGTTTTTCTATATAAAATGTCCGCTGGTTAGTCTAGATGAGACTCTTCTTCCTCGTCTGGATCGTGTCGAGACTTTGAAGCTGCACTGAAACTCACATCTGGACCTTCGACCCGTTGGACCCCATTGAAGTCACTATATGGAGAAACATCCTGGAGTGTTTTCCTCAAAAACCTTCATTTCTGTTCGACTGAAGAAAGACAGACATGAACATCTTGGATGACGAGGCGGAGAGTCAACTATCAGGACATTTTAATTCTGAAGTGAGCGAATCCTTTAAACTTAAAGTCGTCATGAAATCAAAATGGACCCTATTTACTGTGTTAGCGCACGTCACTAGAACAATCAGCCCCTGCAGGACACGTCTAAACACCGCGTTAGAATCCGCTAATTATTGTATTTTTTGTTAAAACAAAACCATATAACACATATAAACCAACATCTATTCACTCACACATTCTTCCCACAACATCTAACAATAACACACACACACATATACACAAATGTAAGAAATAATAACCATAATAATAATAAAATAAAAAAAAGTAGATCCTCAAAGTAATTCAGTGTCTTCAACATCATTAGTTGGTGCGTTAACTTTAATTGTAGGAGAAACTGGTTCATTTTGAGCTTTTTTCCCAGTATTCCCGTATTCCGGGTTTAAATGCGCATCGAGTCGAGATTACAGGTCTGCAGCAAACTGCCAGACAGTCACCCAGGGTTGACTTTTCCCCTCTCCCACTCTGAAATATTTAGCTTCCCGCATACACGACATGTGCTGATTAATATGTGAGTGTGTGTGTGTGTGTGTGTGTGTGTGTGTGTGTGTGTGTGTGTGAGAGATGTCAGTGCCCTTGTTAGCTCAGACAGATGCTCCACAGGCGTGTGTTAAAGCACAGATCTGTTTTCTGTGGAGCCGCAGCTCTGCTCCGACACGCAGACGGCCCAGAGAGACCCAGTGTGTGTGTGTGTGTGTGTGTGTGTGTGTGTGTCCAGAGGAGAGACACTCGCGTTACTGAGACCCAGTGTGTGTGTGTGTGTGTCCAGAGGAGAGACGCTCACGTTACTGTACTGAACATCTCACGCAGACCCAGTGTGTGTGTGTGTGTGAGAGTATGTGTGTGTGTGTGTGTGTGTGTGTGTGTGTGTGTGTGTGTCCAGAGGAGAGACGCTCACGTTACTGTACTGAACATCTCACGCAGACCCAGTGTGTGTGTGTGTGTGTGTGTGTGTGTGTGTGTGTGTGTGTGTGTGTGTGTGTGTGTGCTCTTTTTGATGTGGGACTCCTGCTGAGAGAGTCCTGCTGTGTTACTGCTCACACCTGCTACACACACACACACACACACACACACAGACACTCACTCACTCACTCACTCACTCACTCACACACACAAACACTCACTCACTCTCACACACACACACACACACACACACACACACACACACTCCTATCTGAGTGTGATTAGCAGTGAGAGGTTAATTTAGCACTGTTGCCTCGTCAGAGTAATCAGATCTGTGATCAGTGTGTCTGTGAGACGGACAGCAGTGTGTGAGCGGTGTGTGTGATCAGTGTGTGTGTGAGCGGTGTGTGTGTGAGCGGTGTGTGTGAAGCGCTGGCTCCTGTACAGCCGTGATTCGCCACAGGTCTCCATTTCAACATCCTCCAGTGAAACAGTAACAAGTAGAGGCGTGTCACAATATATCGCAACACAAAAGTGCATCAGTATCGTGGACAGTGACAATATTTATAGTGTATAATTCACAATAAAGGAAAGGAGTTTTAGTGTCAGTACTACATTAAACTACAATATATAATGTTGAATATGATGTGTAATAATGCACTGGGGGAATATGTGTGTGTCCTGATAATGCCAGATGTCTGATGTTACCAGTAAAAGTGGCCGACATTATTGTAAATATATCTAGTCAGTGACAGAGATCAAGCATATTCATCTACAATAATGCAGTATTTTCAGCTTCAGAATCATGAATATTGTTATTCTGGCGTCTCTATTATCCGGGTCATTGGGTTTCAGCATCAAGTCCAAGACTATTCATTTACACACACACACTGTAACACCAAATTTAGCATTTTAATCAACAGTTCATTTTTGTAACCTCTTATCATATGTCTTGTAGTATCGCAATAATAACGTATCATGAGTTCAGGATAATGATATGTATCGAATCGTGACATGAGGGAATCGCCTCTAACAAATGAGCACATGGCGCTCATAAAGACCTCAGAATCAGCACCAGTGTTTTGTTCTGTGTTCTGCTGATCCTCTTGATGGCCGGGACAGGGACATAACACACACTTCCTCCCTCAACATCAGTTCACAGAGGAAGTGCCTGTGATTTATTCATCCTGAGTGTGTTCACTGCTGTCGTACACGGCCAGCCTCTCTCCCTGCACTGTCACATCCACTGAACACTGGTGTGCCGTCACAACTTCCTGTTTCAACAGGAAATACATCAACACTGTCTGGGAGCAAAACTACACGAGACCAAAAGATCTTCAGTCATTCTGAAGGTGATCGCACAGCGCCCTGAGTGATATATGAAGAGTCCTCTTCCTCTTCTTCCTCTTCTTCTTCTTCCCCTTCTTCCCCATCTTCTTTTTCTTCCTCTTCTTCTTCCTCTTCTTCCCCTTCTTCCTCTTCTTCTTCCTCTTCTTCCCCTTCTTCCTCTTCTTCTTCCTCTTCTTCCCCTTCTTCCTCTTTTTCCTTCCTCTTCTTACTCATCTTCCTCTTCTTCTTCCCCTTCTTCCTCTTCTTCCCCTTCTTCCTCTTTTTCCTTCCTCTTCTTACTCATCTTCCTCTTCTTCTTACTCATCTTCCCCTTCTTCCTCTTTTTCTTTTTCTTCCTCTTCTTCCTCATCTTCTTTTTCTTCCTCTTCTTCCCCTTCTTCCTCTTTTTCTTCCTCTTCTTCCTCATCTTCTTCTTCCTCTTCTTCCTCATCTTCTTCTTCCTCTTCTTCCTCTTTTTCTTCCCCATCTTCTTTTTCTTCCTCTTCTTCTTCCTCTTCTTCCCCTTCTTCCTCTTCTTCTTCCTCTTCTTCCTTCTTCCTCTTTTTCCTTCCTCTTCTTCCCCTTCTTCCTCTTCTTCTTACTCATCTTCCCCTTCTTCCTCTTTTTCTTCCCCATCTTCTTTTTCCTCTTCTTCCTCATCGTCTTCTTTCCCTTCTTCCTCATCTTCGTCGTCCTCATCTTCTTCTCCCCCTTCTTCTTCCTCATCTTCTTCTTCCTCTTCTTCCCCATCTTCTTTTTCTTCCTCTTCTTCTTCCTCTTCTTCCCCTTCTTCCTCTTCTTCTTCCTCTTCTTCCCCTTCTTCCTCTTCTTCTTCCTCTTCTTCCCCTTCTTCCTCTTTTTCCTTCCTCTTCTTACTCATCTTCCTCTTCTTCTTCCTCTTCTTCCCCTTCTTCCTCTTCTTCTTCCTCTTCTTCCCCTTCTTCCTCTTTTTCCTTCCTCTTCTTACTCATCTTCCTCTTCTTCTTACTCATCTTCCCCTTCTTCCTCTTTTTCTTTTTCTTCCTCTTCTTCCTCATCTTCTTTTTCTTCCTCTTCTTCCCCTTCTTCCTCTTTTTCTTCCTCTTCTTCCTCATCTTCTTCTTCCTCTTCTTCCTCATCTTCTTCTTCCTCTTCTTCCTCTTTTTCTTCCCCATCTTCTTTTTCTTCCTCTTCTTCTTCCTCTTCTTCCCCTTCTTCCTCTTCTTCTTCCTCTTCTTCCTTCTTCCTCTTTTTCCTTCCTCTTCTTCCCCTTCTTCCTCTTCTTCTTACTCATCTTCCCCTTCTTCCTCTTTTTCTTCCCCATCTTCTTTTTCCTCTTCTTCCTCATCGTCTTCTTTCCCTTCTTCCTCATCTTCGTCGTCCTCATCTTCTTCTCCCCCTTCTTCTTCCTCATCTTCTTCTTCCTCTTCTTCCCCATCTTCTTTTTCTTCCTCTTCTTCTTCCTCTTCTTCCCCTTCTTCCTCTTCTTCTTCCTCTTCTTCCCCTTCTTCCTCTTCTTCTTCCTCTTCTTCCTCTTTTTCCTTCCTCTTCTTACTCATCTCCCTCTTCTTCTTCCTCTTCTTCCCCTTCTTCCTCTTCTTCTTCCTCTTCTTCCTTCTTCCTCTTTTTCCTTCCTCTTCTTCCCCTTCTTCCTCTTCTTCTTACTCATCTTCCCCTTCTTCCTCTTTTTCTTCCCCATCTTCTTTTTCCTCTTCTTCCTCATCTTCTTCTTCCTCTTCTTCCCCATCTTCTTTTTCTTCCTCTTCTTCTTCCTCTTCTTCCCCTTCTTCCTCTTCTTCTTCCTCTTCTTCCCCTTCTTCCTCTTCTTCTTCCTCTTCTTCCCCTTCTTCCTCTTTTTCCTTCCTCTTCTTACTCATCTCCCTCTTCTTCTTCCTCTTCTTCCCCTTCTTCCTCTTCTTCTTCCTCTTCTTCCCCTTCTTCCTCTTTTTCCTTCCTCTTCTTACTCATCTTCCTCTTCTTCTTACTCATCTTCCCCTTCTTCCTCTTTTTCTTTTTCTTCCTCTTCTTCCTCATCTTCTTTTTCTTCCTCTTCTTCCCCTTCTTCCTCTTTTTCTTCCTCTTCTTCCTCATCTTCTTCTTCCTCTTCTTCCTCATCTTCTTCTTCCTCTTCTTCCTCTTTTTCTTCCCCATCTTCTTTTTCTTCTTCCTCTTCTTCCCCTTCTTCCTCTTCTTCTTCCTCTTCTTCCTTCTTCCTCTTTTTCCTTCCTCTTCTTCCCCTTCTTCCTCTTCTTCTTACTCATCTTCCCCTTCTTCCTCTTTTTCTTCCCCATCTTCTTTTTCCTCTTCTTCCTCATCGTCTTCTTTCCCTTCTTCCTCATCTTCGTCGTCCTCATCTTCTTCTCCCCCTTCTTCTTCCTCATCTTCTTCTTCCTCTTCTCTCTCTTCTTTTTCCTCTTCTTCCTCATCTTCTTCTTCCTCATCTTCTTCCCCTTCTTTCTATTCTTCCTCTTCTGCTGCTGCTGCTGCTTCCTCTTCTTCTTCCTCTTCCTCCTCTTCTGCTTGCTCTTCCTTTGCTCCGTATTCCGATCCTTTTCTTCTTCTCTTCTTTAACTGCGCCTCGTTTCGAAGGCCGTGTCCTCCAGAGGTCGCATCTGTCGGCCGTATACGTGTGCCTCATTTTAGTAAAGTCACCATTACAATCCAAAGTCATAAGGAAATCACAACAATTTACGTTTCACAAGAAATAACAGACAATTTTTATTATGGTTACTTTTCTGAGACAGGACATCCTTTATGGCATGGTGGACGCAGCCTTCTAAATGAGACGCAGCATTAGTCTTCCTCTTCTTCTTCCTCCTCCTCTCCTCATTCAACTCTTTCCTCTTCTGCCTCTTGTTCGTGATGAAATTAATCTCATAACCTTTTACCATCAACTCAGTGATAGAGCCCGTGAGGTCGAATGTCAAGTGTCGAATGTTCTGTGGTATTTTTCCAAACACAATTCTTCTGCAGAATTCCTTGTATATCTAATATGGTTTGCTAGTCTACAGTAATGCCATTGATTCCCATTCACTTCCCATCCAGACGGATTGATCTGACGGATTGCTGTGCACCTTCAGTGGTTTCTAAGCCATTTGTTTTGACGAATGTTAAAGCCCATTTTTCAAGCGTAGTCGTGGGGATTGGCTCTGACCACGAGTTGGATTGCGTGTGTGGTTGAGTTTGTGTGCTCTGTGACATTGAGAAAAGTTGGGATGGATGTGAACAGAAAGAGTTTTCCCTGTGTGGCTTCACATCATGAAATAAACTTGGAAAGCTTTGCTGTGAAGAGAAACGGAGAGCGATGTCAAGACTCAGCAGAACTCACGTTAATGTTACGTAAAGGCTTTTCATTTGGGGAGGGAGAAATCTGCGGGTCATGTTTTATGTATGCTGAATGAATTATTGAAGTTATGATGATATACCTCCCCTCCTTCTTTCTGCCTCGCTTAAACATAAGAAAGAATAATCATAAACATTATTCGCCATAATCTAGACCCGAGTGCATCAGCTGAGCTGTGTTTAAATGCGTGTCCCAGTGTTTTGCATTTAATCTTTCTGCAAAGTCTCCCTCTCTCTTTATCCTTACTCTCCTCCCTCTTTCTTTCATCTGTCTTGCTCTCTGCCCTTCACTGCGTTTCATCTCATCTCGTTCTCCCGGTCTTTAAACCTTCTCAGCATTTCACAATGCAGCTTTCTGTGCAGGATGAGAGAACAACTGGCTTTTCTACGAAGACCCTTATGACCCGCACTATAAGAAGAATCACAACTGTGGTTTCTTTAACATCTCAGTTGTGTCTCACTAGAGTACAGAGACCATTGGGTGACACGGTGATGGAGAAAATATGAGATGGGGCGGAAAATTAGCTCGCAAAACTATTGCGTTTCACAGATAAACGTTGCGTTTTCTCTCAAAACATTTGCGTTTGTTCACGATACCGTTGCGTTCCCCAAATAAACGTTGTGTTCTTGCTTAAAATACTTGCATTCGCACGCACAACGATTGAGTTCCCTTCGATAAACTTTGCGTTCTCTCAAAACATTTGTATTCTCTCGCAAAACGATTGTGTTTCCCCAATAAACACTTGCATTTACTCACAAAACTATTGTGTTCCCCCAATAAACTTTGCGTTTTCTCTGTTAAAACACTTGAATTTGCTTATAAAACTATTGTGTTCCCCAAATAAACTTTGCAGTTTCACAGACCGGAGGTCCCCTGACAGCATCTTTGAGGTTCAATTAGACCATGAACCCATTCAGGAGGTTCATGAAATGAAATACTTGGGCATAATCTTGGATAAACACCTGAAGTTTCAAAGTCAAGTAAACCATGTTTGCAGGAAAGTCAAATCAAATCTGAACTGTTTTTGTTTTATTAGAGGAGAGTTGTCACATCACGCGGCTTTATTGTTTATGCATGCAATGGTTTTTTCACATTTGTCATACTGTATTACAGCATGGTCACAAACATCAGTGTCCACTCTGAAACCAGTCACTTCTCTATATAAACAGGCAATTAAGATATTTGACAAGAAACCTATGAGATGGCATCATTGTGATATCATACAAAAGCACAAGCTTTTTACTTTTGTAAATTTTAGTATTGACTTTTAAATGTTTGAACAACTGTGTGTCAGCTCTGTTCTCTGGCCTCATGGAGAGGCGTCAGGGCTCTCTTAGACCTTCCACCAGAGCCTCAGTTAGTGGGGATTGTGTGCTCCCAAAGTTTAGAAAATCTTTTGGACAGTCTAGCTTCTCCTTCAGAGGAGATACACTGTGGAACTCTCTCCCCTCTGGATTCAAACTGCAGAACAATATTAACATCTTTACCAGAGAGCTCAAACAGTGGCTTAAATCGGGCCAAAGTTGTTCCCATGTGTAAAATGTGCTTTGTCTTGTTTAACAATGTGTTTTTATCTGTTGTAAAAGCCCCCTATGGACAGGTGTTGAAAATTAGCACATGTGCTATAACACTTTAAACAATGCACCTGGTTCATCCAATGTTATTGCTATGTCCATATTAAATAAATATATATAAATAAATAAAAAGAAAAGATAAACATTGCATTTTCTTAATAAAAAAACTTTGCGTTCTTGCTTAAAACACTTGCATTCACTCGCAAAATGTTTGCGTTTCCTCAATAAACACTTGGATTTGCTCTCAAAACTACCATTGCGTTCCCCAAATAAACTTTGCATTTTCTCTGTTAAAACACTTGGATTTGCTCTCAAAACTACCATTGCGTTCCCCAAATAAACTTTGCATTTTCTCTGTTAAAACACTTGGATTTGCTCTCAAAACTACCATTGCGTTCCCCAAATAAACTTTGCGTTTTCTCTGTTAAAACACTTGGATTTGCTCTCAAAACTACCATTGCGTTCCCCAAATAAACTTTGCGTTTTCTCTGTTAAAACACTTGGATTTGCTCTCAAAACTACCATTGCGTTCCCCAAATAAACTTTGCGGTTTCACAGATAAACATTGCATTTTCTCTCAAAACGTTTGCGTTTGCTCACAAAACCGTTACATTCCCCAAATAAACTTTGCGTTCTTGTTTAAAATACTTGCATTCGCTCGCACAACGATTGAGTTCCCATCTATAAACTTTTCATTCTCTCAAAACATTTGCGTTCCCTCAATAAACTTTGCGTTTTCTCTCAAAACATTTGCATTTGTTCACAAAACATTTGCGTTCCCTCAATAAACTTTGCGTTTTCTCTCAAAACATTTGCATTTGTTCACAAAACTATTGTGTTCCCTCAATAAACTTTGCGTTCTTGCTTAAAACACTTGCATTCGCTCTCAAAAAATGTGCGGTCCCTCAATAAACTTTGCGTTTTCTCTCGAAACATTTGCATTTGCTTGCAGAACGATTGCGTTCCCCCGATAAAATTTGCATACTTGCTTAAAATACTTGCATTCGCTCGCACAACGATTGAGTTCCCTTCGATAAACTTTTCGTTCTCTCAAAACATTTGCGTTCCCTCAATAAACTTTGCGTTTTCTCTCAAAACATTTGCATTTGTTCACAAAACATTTGCGTTCCCTCAATAAACTTTGCGTTTTCTCTCAAAACATTTGCATTTGTTCACAAAACTATTGTGTTCCCTCAATAAACTTTGCGTTCTTGCTTAAAACACTTGCATTCGCTCTCAAAAAATGTGCGGTCCCTCAATAAACTTTGCGTTTTCTCTCGAAACATTTGCATTTGCTTGCAGAACGATTGCGTTCCCCCGATAAAATTTGCATACTTGCTTAAAATACTTGCATTCGCTCGCACAACGATTGAGTTCCCATCGATAAACTTTTCATTCTCTCAAAACATTTGCATTTGTTCACAAAACTATTGTGTTCCCTCAATAAACTTTGCGTTCTTGCTTAAAACACTTGCATTCGCTCTCAAAAAATGTGCGGTCCCTCAATAAACTTTGCGTTTTCTCTCGAAACATTTGCATTTGCTTGCAGAACGATTGCGTTCCCCCGATAAAATTTGCATACTTGCTTAAAATACTTGCATTCGCTCGCACAACGATTGAGTTCCCTTCGATAAACTTTTCGTTCTCTCAAAACATTTGCGTTCCCTCAATAAACTTTGCGTTTTCTCTCAAAACATTTGCATTTGTTCACAAAACATTTGCGTTCCCTCAATAAACTTTGCGTTTTCTCTCAAAACATTTGCATTTGTTCACAAAACTATTGTGTTCCCTCAATAAACTTTGCGTTCTTGCTTAAAACACTTGCATTCGCGCTCAAAAAATGTGCGGTCCCTCAATAAACTTTGCGTTTTCTCTCGAAACATTTGCATTTGCTTGCAGAACGATTGCGTTCCCCCGATAAAATTTGCATACTTGCTTAAAATACTTGCATTCGCTCGCAAAACGATTGAGTTCCCTTCGATAAACTTTTCGTTCTCTCAAAACATTTGCGTTCCCTCAATAAACTTTGCGTTTTCTCTCAAAACATTTGCATTTGTTCACAAAACTATTGTGTTCCCCCAATAAACTTTGCGTTCTTGCTTAAAACACTTGCATTCACTCGCAAAAAACTTTGCGTTTCCTCAATAAACACTTGGATTTGCTCTCAAAACTACTATTGCGTTCCCCAAATAAACTTTGTGTTCTTGCTTAAAATACTTGCATTCGCACGCAAAACGATTGCGTTCCACAAATAAACGTTGTGCTCTCTCTCAAAACATTTGTGTTTGCTCAAACAAAATATTGCGTTCCAATAAACTTTGCGTTCTCTTAAAACATTGGTGTTTTCTCGTAAAACTTTTTGTTTGTTTGTTTTGCTTTTTTTTATGAAAGCAAAAGTACTAAAATATATAATTTAATGGGTTTAGAGTCTCCGAACTAGAGATAAAAGTCTACCTTAGGTCTTAAAAAAACTACAAAAATTTTACTCTTCTAGTTTCAGAGGAGATCTCGAAATTGTCTCAAACTTTGCCAAGATAACAAAATCTGCAATCAAATGCAAGAGATAAATTCATCCAAAGGGTCTGTGCTGCTCCACATTAATATCATAACTTTATACTCTTACTGTATGACAACTATTGACTCATCTGTGACCATTATACTTCTCACAAGAAGATTTAGGAGACACATTTGAGGCACAGTTGATCCTGTATCAAAACATTTATGCATTAGAATCTCCTGAACTACAAAAGAGCAACTTTTGAGCAGTTTTTCTGACCTTTAATTCAGCAGATGCACGAGTGTTTAAGTAATTAAATATGAGCATGATGCTTTAATGATGTAAAAAGTGTCCTTATTTGGCGCATTAGCCAGAGGAACATGTTTTTTAGTGTTCTGTGGGCAATCGAGCCCTGAAACCAGAATCAAAACAACACATTTGCTCCTCTCCGTCTTTCCTCCATGTCCTTCTGTTTCATCTGAGTCACAAGTTCTTGGGCTTTCATTTCCAATGTGAAAAAAACACAGATTAGCACTGCTTCCAGAGAGCGATGGACGCTTTTGAACAGAAGTTGATTGTCTTCAGGGGCCTTAGGACTTTCGAGACAGCTTGAAAAGGGGACAGAAGTTCACTTCATGAAAGCCAAAACACAGACGTCGTAGCTTGAGGAATCTTTAATTGTTTGAAAGGGGAACAAAATCATTCTCTCGGGGATCCGAAACAAACCTGTGACTTTCCCCTAGCAACAGATCAAATCCTCTGAGAGTTTATTTGGCGATATTTTAGTATGAATCAGAAGCGACTGTCAGATGGCAGAGTTTCAGAGGAGAAAAGCAGCGATGATTTAGTTTCCATGGTCTTGTGTGAAACAGCTTTCACAACACATTTACCTTCTATTGTGTGACGTATTTCTGAGAGAAAGTGAATTCTCAGCATGAAATGATGCGGATGCAGGTCAGGAGCTGATTTCATCCTTCGGGATTTGATTGGATTGCGTTTGCATGACTATAGTATTATTTCATTTATTCTCCTGGTTTTATAATCGGTAGTGTTTTATTTTGGGCCTCTCTTTTATTTCTTAACATACAGACCTCATTCAAAGTTTAGTTTGTATATAATATCATCTTATTATTCTGTATTTGGTTTTGATAAACTTTCTTTATTTAGTTAAAGTTTAAAAATCAACTGACACTATTGATAACATTATTATATGTGACCCTAGACCACAAGTCGCACGGCAATAGCCAACAAAAAATTGTGGCAATAGCCAACAATACATTGTATGGGTAAAAATTATCGATTTTTCTTCTATGCCAAAAATCATTAGGATATTAAGTAAAGATCATGTTCCATGAAGATATTTAGTAAATTTCCTACCGTAAATATATCAAACATTTATTTTTGTGAGTGAATGCGGCACAATCGTGAACATAAATGAACAACTTTAAAGGCCATTTTCTCAATGTTTCGATTTTTTTGCACCCTCAGATTCCAGATTCTGTAACTCAATCCTCTAGCGCCACCAACTCTCCATATTTGCACTCATGTTTTTGCTAATAACTTTTAAACCGTAAGGCCTTGACAATTTTTTTTTTTACTCCTATTACTTGGTGATTTGATACTTTGGATACTTTCGCGTATTCAGACCAAACTTGGTGTGTGTTTTGCCAACCATGTCCTGAGGTTACCTGGTGTCGGCGCAGTGCCACCTAGTGGTCAGGAGATATAAAAAAATATTTTTTTTTGCTTAAATACTGACGGTTTGGCCAAAAAAGCTAAACAAAATGGGTCTCTTTAGATTTGGTGCCACATGCCAAGTCAAATAATACCCAATTTTCCCATATCGGCCATTTTGGCTATTGACCATTTAGAATTTTGTGGTAAAAAAGACAAAACCAATGAATTTAATGGCATGATGCCAAACTGTATCTGAGGCCGTATCTCTTGAAAGATTGGACATATTGACACCAAACTTGGTGTGTGTAATTGTCACCCAACACTGACCACACCAGATCAATGTGTGTCAGCGCCACCTATTGGTCAAAAGTAATACGCAAAATGTCACACTACAAGTGATTGTATTTATGGGCTTTCAACCATTTTGCTTAAAATCATCTTCAAATGTTTTTCAGCTCCTCATTCTGACTCTGGTTCTTGGCCCCTTGCATATAACATATAATTACTGCTTGCATATAACTTGAAACCATTTTTTTACAGTGCAGTAGATATGACCTTTTGGATAAAGTTAGTACATTTTGATAAAAACAAACATTATTTAGAATTAGAATAACATGTATTGTGCACAGTAACCAGGAACATTTACTTCAACTTTTATTTATTTACATAGCACATTTAATAGCAACCAAAAGTGCTTCACAGTTATAACTAAAAACAATAAAACATACATATATAAAAACATTTACCGAGCCTAGCAAATGAAGGCATGAGTACACGCTTTTGGATATACACCCTCACACAACTGTATAGTGAGATCAGTGTAGAGAAAAAGACAAGTTATTACTACAATGTACAGAATACCCTTAACTAAAAGATAAGTTTTCAACTGAGATTTACTGTAGGTCATTCATTAAATTTGGTTGATTTTGGGTGATGAAATCAAATAAATTGTATTGATATTTGCGCAATTTGAGATCAAAGGTTAGCAGGGCAGATCATCAGTCATTTCTCCTGATGAGGCTTTACCTGAATACTAATTTTCCAGGTGGAGAAAAACATGTTGAGTTTTACAGGTCCATTGGAGCGGCTCCTGGGGGTCGGGCCGCATTGATCTGAGCCAGAAATACTCTCATCATTACCCAAACCACAGCTCCTACAAAACCTGCAATTTATGCGTGAAAGGTTTTGAAGCAGGATCGAGTGGCACTTCAGACAGATGAAAAGAGCAGCTTTGCTTCTTTCTCACTCCATGATGGAGGAATATTGCACTTCTGTATGTCACGTGAGCTGTAGCTTGTTTTTGTAACATCAGGATTGCAACAAGATGTCAAGCGAGTCAAAAGGGCGAACATCATAATATAATTTTGCAGAACAACTGCTTTTTTGCCATAACTGGCACTTTAAAAAATTATCGTGATTTTACCGGTAAAAGACTGTAAAAATGCTACGGTGGAAAACTGTTAATAGGTTAACGGAAAGTTTACGTGCTATATACGGTAAATAACTGTGATAGATCTAACTGTACATTTAATGTAAAGTAAACATTAAATACAGTAAACAACAGTAAAATACCATTAAATTTACAGTTTTTGGAAGTGAAAAAAGAAAGAAAGTCTTTGTATAATTTACAGTAAAAAAAAAAAAACAACATGTAAATTGATAATCCCACAATTCCCTGCATGACACTTCACATTTTTATTGAAATAAGTTTGTTTCTGCATAGATTTTCTTAGTTTTTTCTTATCAGTTATGTACATTAGGGTTTTATGTTACATTTAATGTTGTTAAATTAATGTTTATTGCATTTTTTAAATGTCATGTGTGTTACCATGATGGTGTTTAGTGTGTGTGTGTGTGTGTGTGTGTGTGTGTGTGTGTGTGTGTGTGTGTGTGTGTGTGTGTGTGTGTGTGTGTGTGTGAATGACGCTGTGCAGCTTCTATAAATTAATATTAACTTTCTTGTGGAAAAGTGATTGTGATGAGCTTTGATTCATCATGTGACTCTCATCACCGCTGTGATTGGTGGTTGTCAGTGTATTACAATAGTACAAAACAGATATTAGTACTTATAATTACAATAGGTCGGTAAATTAACATTATGGGTCCTATCTTGCACCCAGCGCAATTGACTTTGTACACCGACGCATGTATCATTCCTATTTTGCACCTCCGCACAGCAGACTTTTCCCTCCACAGACGCACGTCAGTAAATTAGGGAATATGAACTTGCGCTCCCGGGGGCGGTTCAGCGAAAAGAGCCTCGTGTTCCGGCGCAAACGCTCCCTGATGCTATTTTGCAGTTTCAGAAAACAATTCCACCACAGACCAGGAAAAACCTAGCCTAAAGTCAGTGGTGCGTTATTCAGATGCTATTTTAAGGGCGCATGCTTGGCCATAGTGTAGCGTGTGCACAACGCGCATACACTTTGCTTCTCTTGATTTTTGCAAACCATACATAATTACCAGAAAAAATATTACCACATGAGGGAAATCATTGTGGTGTCCATGAAAATGTGAAGAAATAGGCATAAATTTAGCTTACACATTTACCCAAATTATTATACGGGTGCTAATTTGGGTGTGTTTCTCCATCCCCAATGTCACTTCTCTGTGTTTTACGGCCCTGACGAGAACGTCGGTCTCCTCGACTGTGAACCACTCCTGGCGTGCACCTGGCAAATCCGCCGTTATAATAGCAATCCGCCATGGAACAAGTGCGCCTTCTCGTAAGGGGAATGTGAGATGTCGCTCTGATTGGTTTATTTCACGTTACGCCCAAACCACACCTATGAGTGATGAAGTTACTTCAGACCAACCCATTTTAGATTTGCGCCGGGATCCGCCCACAAAGTTACATGCGTTTCGCGTTTGATACTTGCGTTTCAGATCGTTAAAATAGAGCCCTATATCAGTTAATGAAATGGGGGTTTTTTTACTGTAAATTTAAGTTAAGTCTGTAAAACCTAAAATGTTGCTACCGTATTTTTTTACAGTAAATTTCTGGAAACCACAACTACCGGTTTTTGTTGTTTTTTACAGTAAATTTAAGATTTTTTTTTTTACAGTTCAATTTTTTCTCCTTGCTTGATACTCGATTCTGCTCTGATCTTTTTTTTTTTTTTTTTTGTAGAGTTTGTGACTCCTGAAGTTAAAAGCAGTGGCTCTCTGGCCACCCATTGAGTCGATTTATTTATTCATACGCAGAGCCGAGAGCTGTCAGAAAGAAGCGTGGCCTTGCAGATGAGGAGAAGTTCTTCCTCTGAAGCATCTCGACTCTCTTAGGAGCGTATTAGGGCCCAGAAACGCAGGAAAACTCGGGAGCAGCACTCCCCTCGGGAGGTCATTGATTTTATCACATTTATATTCAGGCAGGCTTGATGGACTAATGTGTGCCACCCAGAAACAATATAAATGCATGAATAAATTTTTCAGACATAATTTTTCATTTCCGTGCGGAGCTGCCGGCAGGGTCCGTTCCGGTGAGGGTTTACAGTTGTGGAAAAGCATTTCCTTTCATGTCTGGTATAAAGGAGTCTCTGTGTGCCGTGACATTCCTCATAATGTGATTCATTACCGACTCCGGCACATGCGAATGCCGAATCCCAGATCCTTCTCCTGAACATCCTCCTGTCATCCCTTCACTGCTGCCTGTCCCAGCGCACATTATAAATCCATAACCATAATTCTCATTATTCTTTCTTAGTAAAGACCGTTGATTTTTATGTATATTAAAAATAAATCTATTTATTTGACTTATAATCAAATCAAATCAAATCCACTTTTATTTATAAAGCACATTTAAAATCAACCTTGTAAATATGTAAATATTTTAAATTATTAACAATGTTTTTTATTAATAATTCTAATTAATAATTTTAATTTAAGTTGAATTAATAACCTATTTTACATATAATGTTTTAATAATAATTCTACTTAATTAAAAAAAAAATTAATAAGCAATGTTTTTACATATATATACGTTTTATTATTGATAATTCTATACTTAATAATTCTAAATTAAATGCAATTAATAATTTATCTTATATATAATGTTTTAATAATTCAACTTAATAATTGTAATTTAAACTAAATTTAATTAATAATCTACTTATTTTACATTCAATGTTTTATTAATAATAATAATTCAACTTAAAACTAAATTAAATGTAATTAATAATCTATATGATTTTACATATAATACTGATTTAATTATTGTACTTAATTCTGATTTAAATGTAATTAATAACCAGTATATTTTACATATAATAATGTTTTATTAATAATAATCCTACTTTAAAATTCTCAATTAAATGTAATTAATGATCAGTTTATTTTACAAATAATAATGTTTTATTAATAATAATTCTACTTAATAATTCTAAATTAAATGTAATTAATAATCAATTTATTTTGCATATATTAATATTTTAATAATTATACTTAATACTAAACGTCATTAATAATCCGTTTACTTTACATATAATGTTTTATTAATACTGAATTAAATTTAGAATGGATATTATCATTAAAAGTAGAATCTTAAAAATAGAAAAAATATAATTTCTTATTTCTTTGTCTTGATTATGAAGTGAAATGTGATCTGGACACTTGTTTTCTGTGTGTGTAAGAATTCGTCGTTCTTACGTTTACACAAAAGAGGCTTACGCTGCATTTAAGTTTGCATTTTTCTGATGACTGATCATTAAATGAATGATTATTTTTGGTTTTGTTTGAAATTGCACTGTGAAATGGGATTGTGGCACTGGAGGGTTCGGTCGTTAATCGCAGCCGTGTTTCAAGGTGACTTCCACACCTGAGCGTTCCTCACTCCCAAACTCACACACATTATCTGCAGAACACATGAAGCATTCAATAATAGAGATGATAGAATAATAGAGCTAATAAATAAAGACCTTGGATGTTTTGCTTAGGCTGTTTTCTGAGAAAAAATTAAGATTTGCATAAATTAAGTGTAAATGATTCCGGCTCTAAATTTGATGAGTCTTAAGCCTCGTTAATCAGAGAGTTTGTGTGACTTCTCTCTGCTTATGCTCAGAGAAATTAAACTATAAAGGTGTGATTGAATGTAACTCTCGCCTCATTTAGTATATGCGCGGTTCTATGACTATGCAAATGAGCCCCGCCTCCACTCACTCACTCAGCTCAGAGATCCACTGGTTGACGATCACACGTTGATCTGATTGGTTACAAGGTAGTTTGTGACGTCAGAAACACCAGCGATTTCAAAGCGTGTTTTTGAGACTGTCTTTGGTTCACAAAATACTCAGCAATGCTGTCGACTTATGAACTTACACATGGTTTGTCTTAAAGCATATTAAAAACACCACATAGACTAGGGCTGGGCGATAATTCGATCTCGATACGGGATCGCGATAATATTCTGAACGATTTCGATAATATGCTTGGGACGTATTATTCGATATCACATGAAAAACTAAGCGCAACAGTATCTGCCGGCTGCCGTATCTGCCGGCAGGGCACGCCCACTTCTCAGCGAGCACCGTGGCTACAGTAAACAGAAGGAGACTGAGAGAGAGGGAAAAAAGTTGTAAAAAGGATAAAAAAAAATGAGCGAAACTGAAGTTGAGGACAGCGAAAATAATGCCGAATGTGAAGGCGACATCACTACATAACTCGAGACCGAAGACATTGTTGAAAAAAAAGGTAACACGACGTCAATTGTGTGGACGCGTGGTTTGGATATGGCAGACAACTGACAAGCTGAGCCATATAGCATTAATTATCACAGGCGATCCCGATCCGTGATAATTAATGCGATATGGCTCAGCTTGTCAGTTAACTACGTCTCTGTGTTGTAAATGCTGCTCCATCTGAAAGCAGGTGATGGCGATTTACTACTAATCAAGGAACCGGCTTTACTGACGAGATGTGCCTAACAATGTCATGTGATATATCGCCCAGCCCTTGGTTTACTATGTTTACATATTTGTGCAATTTTGGCTCAGATTTCATTCTACTTATAAAACAATTCTAGAGATCTAACTTACCTTAATCTTACAGGTAGTATTTGTGCCAGGGCCATGTTTACTCTTTTTGTAGGCTACTTGAGATGTTCACTGTCCAGCCAAAGCAATTTGATGTGATAGTTGTCACAGCTGTTAGTTTATATACAATGTTTCAATAAGTAAAAGTTTGTATTATTGTATAAAGGGAGATGACTCATGTTTGCAATTACAAATGATGTGCACAACCTTTTATTTTTGTATTTTTCAATACCTCCAAATACGCTGCTCTCTTGACCAATAGAAAGATTCATAAATGTGGGAGTGTAATGTGAATCCTTTGGCTGCATGAAGACCTTAACAAAAATATTTTGTGCTCATTATTGAAAGGCATATTGTTTAATTTTTTATGTTATTAAACTTTATTCTAAAGTTTCAGTGAATATCTTGTTTCTTCAAGCTTCAGGATGTCCCTTACACTGGCAGCATCTGCAAAAACTACATATCGTGATAAGAATCGAGATCGATCAATATGGAAAAACATATCGTGATAAAAAAAAAATCCATATCGCCCAGCCCTAACATAGACACATAAACAACATTAAAAGCTGGATTTTCACCACAGGGCGACTTTAAAGAGTTAATTTGTTCTGACTGGCTGTGATTGGACCATGCATGTGTGCTGCTTTCCCCCTTTTAAGCAGGACAGGTGATTTCCTGACGAGTGTTTAATACTGCGATCATGTGATGTCTGGCATGACCAATGGTGTGAGTTTGGGGTTCGACCAACAGAAGATGATGTGAACCTCACCAGACCAAGTTTGGAGATCAGCTTAACTATAGTTCATCAAACTGTGTGTGTGTGTGTGAGAGTCTTTCTGATGAAGGCAGATGAGTGATGTTTCATAATGATGAACAGATGGTTAGAGAGGAGAGGGAAACATCATCATGTCTGGAAGCGTTATGATGAGGAGACGAGAGGAATGAGGTTTGTTGAGGAGAGTCTCATGGGTTGAGTTGAGGAGCAGTGATGGATTGTGTCTCTCTCTCTCTCTCTCTCTCACACACACACACACACACACACACACTCTCTCTCCCTCTCTCTCTCACACACACACACACACACACACTCTCTCTCTCTCCCTCCCTCTCGCTGTCGGAGTCTCTTCTGCATGGTTGAGGTGATTGTGTGTTCGACTGGCTGCAGTGTGATTTGATTTGAATGGCGCTGTAGTTTTACAAACCCCTGTTCATGACACAGTTGTTATTACATGATCTTAGACACACACACACACACACACGCAAATTTCTTAATTTCGATTTTGGTTTTATTTCAATGAATCATGTAGTCCTTCAAAGACTGTCAAAACTGATAAAAAAAAAAAAACTTTAGTAAACGACTACACCCAAACTTATAATGTTTTAGTCAAGGACCAAAAGCAGCTACTAAGCTACTGAACTTCTGGATTTGTGTCGGTGTGTGTGTTTGTGTCAATGTGTGTGTGTTCATTAAGCACTTGGCCTTTAATGCAGCGTAACATCAGGAATGCTGAAGATCTCGCGGGTCATGTAGCAGCAGTGTGTGTGTCGTGGAGAAGTGAAGAGAGGGTCTCTAATCGCCCGTCTGGGCACCGGCTGCGGTCACATGCTCAGTCACATGACTTTACATCCGCCAGATGAGAAGAAGTGAAGAGCAGAATCTCTCTTTCTCTTTAAGAGCGTTTAATCTCTGCAAGTGCTCCGTTCAGTCAGTAAATGTGTGTGTGTGTGTGTGTGTGTGTGTGTGTGTGTGTTGTTCTCTGTAAAATCTGCTGAATTTGTTCAGCACGAGATCTTTGAGTCTCAGCGCAACTGTAAATCAAACTGATCCCATGAAAACACACTAAAATCATAAATAATATATTATCGCTCATCAGTTGCTCTTTCACACATCAGTCAAAACTCAGGACACTAATGTTGTCAAAATACATTTATATATACGCTTTAAATATGCCAAATATAAATTATATGTAAATGTATTTCAGAAATTTGCACCAAATGGCATATGTATTACAGTAAAACTAAATATATACATGTAATATGTAAAATAAATAAATAAATGTACAAATATATATATATATATATATATATATATATATATATATATATATATATATATATTGTTTGACATTTTTAGTGTGTATAATTATATTAGGCATACAATTTTTTTTTTTTTTTTTAAATATTATATAAAAACTTAAAAATATTATTATTCAATTGTATTATTTAAGTGCATTGCATTACATTTTCATCAATTTACAGGTTATAAAGTTTACTGTAGCTATGCGTTTTTTCTGCCATTTAGCCACAATCTGATGTTATTAAAGAGGAAGTGCTTCACAGGCTATTCAAGACAGTATTGGCTGTGACTCAATGACAAACGCTGCACTCAAACACACGTTTCTGCTGCTCAAATACACAAACCATGAGTCTTTATACATTCAGTGTTTCTCGAGTGAACAAAACATTGTACTTATTCAAAGATCCAGTTCTTTATTTAATCTCGCATTGCATTGCAAACAAGCAGAGACGCTCCAAAACTTCGGGATAGAGGCGGAGTTATGAGGTTTGATTGACAGTTTGAGGATCCAATGGAGATGCGAGGTTTAGTCAGGATCTCTTTTTAATACTTTTCATTGGATGATATTTGCAAAAACCCACAGAGAGACATAAAGGGTGGACAATAGTAATGATTTATGATTATGAAATTGACGATTTATATATAATATGTGAATCTTTACAGGACACTAGATCACTATGGACTTAAGCTTAGGAGAACCAATTAAGATATTAGATTAAACGATTAAGAGATATATATTTTTTTTCAAAAGTGATTTGTTTTATCAGCTTTGTTGTTTTTGTGCTTCTTACACACTGTTTTCTCAGGGCATCTGCAGTCGGGGTTATTTTAATCTGCAGCAGCTGCAACATTTCTCAAGCAAGAGCGAGATTTGTGTCAACAGTTATTTACAGAGACAGTAAACAGGCACGCATCTAATCGACGGATGACGGTTACGTCCTGTGTGTGTGTGTGTGTGTGTGTGTGTGTGTGTGGGGCGGTTTGGTGTTTCGGGATCTCGGGTCACAGGGCTATTCCAGGGTCCCGGTTCGGGTTTCATCTTTGTAATGTGGGAATACCAAGGAAGGGTGTGTTTGTCTAAATGTGATGCTGTGAGACACTCTCTGGAGTTTTCTCTGCTATTTTCACCTCGACAGACGTAAAGACGCGTCTGAGTGTGTCCAAACACGGTTACTGTGCAGCGGATACACACTCAGAGGTCCGCTTAATGGTTTAACGGTCATCTGCTACTGTGATGATCGCTTCCCCTTAACATGTGTCCCTTGACGGATTCCTTCACTGAATCAGAATTAAAATTACCTGATCATTTACTCATCCAAGATATTAATGTCTTTCTTTCTTCAGTCGAAAAGAAAAGAATGTTTTTGAGGAAAACATTCCAGGATTTTTCCCCATATAGTGACTTTAAAGCTGCACTGAAACTCACATCTGGACCTTCGACCCGTTGGACCCCATTGAAGTTACTATATGAAGAAACATCCTGGAATTATGCAGGTGCAAAAATGCAACATCCCATAATACACAGATTCATGCATTCTGGCATTATTGTGACTGTAAAACTCCAGTGCTCAAGAGTTTCCCTTAAACGTCTGTCATTAAACTGTATTATTAATTAGCTGGTTAGTTTAACTAGCTTTAACTAACTTGCTCGGCAAGATTTACTTTTGATATGTTAATGAGCTAATGATCTGTCATAATTACGTCATAATTACTGAATGATTGAATTACTAAGTTGTTTTTTGTAGTTTAATTTTTATTAAATGTTCTGGGGGAATGTGTTGTAATGTGTTAATTACTGTGGAATTTTATTATATATATATATATATATATATATATATACACACCATACATTTATTTATAACATAAATAACAAGATTATATAATTTAAAACAGAAAATATTATGAAAATATATGAAAATATTAAAGAAAAATATTTAAAAATGTATATATATATATATATATATGTGTGTGTGTGTATATACCATACATTTATTTATAACATAAATAACAAGATTATTTATCTTAAAACATAGAAAATATTATGAAATGAAAATATTAAAGAAAAATAGTAAATAAAATAAAATAAATAAATATATATATATATATATATATATATATATATATATTTACTATTTTTGTTTAATATTTTAATATATAAATAAAAAGTAGGCTAATATATAAATAATATATAAATAATAAATAAAATAAATAAAAATAGTCATTACAAAAAGTTCAGAAAGAAATATTAAATTTGATTCAACATAGAATTTATTACACAAAAACAAACAATATTGTGTCTAAATATTAACTTTTTTTATTGAACTGTTATCAATATCACATTTGCACTCGTGCTATTCGGGACATAAATAATAAATTAAACTAACGCATTAAATCGACAGCCCTGATATATATATATACATAAATGATATGTTTTGTATGATAATATGAGACTGTTAATGTTTCCTGGACAGATATGATCAGGTGACGTTTCATGCGTTTGTGAGTTGAACGTGAGACTGACGTTTGTTCTCACAGAGAATATGAAGATCACATTTTGCATGTTGTTGAAGCACCAATTAAACACACACACGCGTCGGAGGCCCTAAAGTGTGAGATTTCACAGAAAAAGCGTGAAATCTTGCAGTCAAGGTTAAAATTACACCCGCCTGTCTGAGATCTCGGGCTCGTTCTGCTCCTCACCTGTGTCAAAAGCCCAAGGAATATATATTCAGATTCATCGGATGCATATTTCATCCGAGTCAGACTTCGCCTCGAGTGCCTTTTCATGATTTAGCTCCGTTCACTTCAGGCTGTGAGTGTGTTTTTCATTCAGAAACACTGGCCTCCAAATCTCATGCTCCTCATCAGTTGCTCTTTCACACATCAGTCAAAACTCAGGACACTGATGTCAAAATACTCGTATACATGCTTTAAATATGCCAAATATAAATTATATGTATTTCAGAAATTTGCATCAAATAGCATATGTATTACAGTAAAACTAAGGGCTTGACACAAATTTCACAATTCGATTCGATTCAATATTGATTATTTTGGATATCAGGTACAATATTCAATGGTTCAAATCTCTTAACTAATGCTGTGAACTATGGGAGTCAGTTGTTGCTTCATTAGCCGACTATAATATTGAAGGTAAAAATGAACTGATTTGTATAAAAACTTAAATTACACTTTTATTTATTTTTATAATAATAAAGTTATATGAAATGTAAACATTTAAATGGTGGCTGTCATAAAAACTTGCTAGATTTATTCAAACATGCATTAAATATTTTGCATATAATATACAATGATAATGAATATGTAATATGATGCATATATTTAGCAAAATGCTCCTCTATAGAGTTCATTTTTCTATCTGACTGACGAGTTTATGGGCACTGGATATGGTTTTTCTGAGGTAAATGTGACGTGACATGACATTGTTTACAAGCTGTTTTACTGACGTCTTTCCACGGTTGAAACACTGAGCGATCCCATGTCACATGATACGGATGTCGATAAGTTGTACTCTATCTTTTAACACACTTTCAGTTGCTCATTCATGTTTATGCCGCGCTGTAACTGGTGTTATTAAGGCGGAAGAGAAGATCATGTGATCATGCGATCTCACGCCACAGCGACAAAACGGTATTTATGTTTTTGGAATTTCGTAAGAAAATGGACGTAATTTTAAATCTGAGACTTTGTTTCATATCAATAGTAACAAAGCACAAAGATTATTGTGATTTATTGGATGGGATTCATGGGATTTTTAACTCGTCCTCAGTGGGACTGTCAAACACGAGACATGAGCTCGTACAAACAAACCGCTCCGTCTCTGCATCCCTGTTTCTGTTTGTGAGGAAAGTAATAAACCTCTTGGTGTTTTGGGCTCAGTATAGAGGATCAGATGCAGTAATTGATATTCTAAAGCGATTTAAACAGGCCTCGAGCAAACTCTGCTTTATTAAAGCGGCGACTAGCAGAACTTTTCTTGATTATCACTGCAGAATTTTAAAGGTGGCGAGGGACAAACCCGGCAGAGCAGCTCTTATGAAATATAGTTCATGATTAATTATCTCTGAGAGCAAAAACATCAGTTTATGGATATTTATTTCCATTTCTTATCCAGTCTGAGCTTCTTCTGCCAGTCATTTAGCAACATTTTCTTGTGCATCTTTTCTTGAGATTGAGATTATAATTATTTTTTCAACGATTCATATTATTAATAATTTGTATATATATATTAAATATTTAAATAAAATATTGTATTTCTATTAAATATTTTTTATGAAATTCAAATATTGTAAAGATAACTTTTTATAATTGTTCAATGATAAATTATATTATTTATTCATTTATAGTATATTTGATATATGTAGTATGCATAACATTTTAAGATAATTTAGAATAAATATAATTTAGTTTGAATTAAAATATTGTAATGATATTGTAAAGATAATATTTTATAATATTTTTTCATAAAAAAGTATATTTTCATAAAATATTTTTATTTTAAAATAACTTTTTAACCATTTTATTTAAAATAACTTTTTAAGATATCAATTCAATATATAATAAAAATTTATTATATAATAAATATTAGATAAATATTTTATTTGAATTAAAATATTGTAAAGATTTTCCAAAGGCGTTTGCATTTAAATTCAGTCCTAAGGCTGAGCATTAGCATTAACATATTCAACTATATAGCGTATACAGCGAATCTGTAACTGTGTGTTTTATTATACTCTATATTTCAGCTATGAGTAAAAAACATCGTCTGTCACTGGCCTGATCGCTGCACTTTTATTCCAGCCTCATCAGCTCTTCTGAACAGCGTATGAACCGTATGCCCAACGCCTGCTTTCACATTATTTCAGGAACAAATAAACCTGATTTATGGTGCATATCCTCAGAGGATCTTTGGTGAATCGCTGAGGACAAAAACAGCTGAATCTCAATTTGCCAGAGATTTCTGCCTCATCTGATGCACTCCGGACTATTCACAGCAGAATTATATATATATAATGATCTAAACACACATGAACAACACAGAAAATCCAATATACAGGGTTCGTACAAGGTGCTTAAAGTACTTGAATTAGACTTTCTGAAATGTAAGTCCTGGAAAACCCTTGAAAACAGCCATATTTATGAAGAGGTGCTTCAAAAGTGCTTGACTTATATAAATACAATATATATATGAAACTTCATTTTTTCGCAAAAGCACAAATGCAATCTTTTAGCGCAAAATGAACATCTGATAAACCCCCATCAGACCTTTTCTCGATAGGAAGCACACCAACATTATAATATAAAACATTATTTATTGAACAATAATAGATTATAAGCTTTGTATTAAATATTTATTATTTAATACGTTGCAAGTTGTATTTTGGATACCTTATATCTGTAATTTGAGGGGAAAAAAACGTAAGATATTGTTTTATAAGTGCGATCTCTGGTTGTAGTCTTTGAAAACCATAAAAGTAGTACTTAAAAAGTCCTGGAATTTCTTTTGACCGTATCTGTACGAACCCTGAGTATATATCTGACAGGTTACAACAAAAATCATATTCAAATTTCAAAAGTAGAATCTTAATGTTTGTAATATCGTATAGCAGATTAGGGCTGGGACATAATCTAGTTTACATTTTGCAGTGATATAAACAATCAGGCGGTTGAGATTTGCTATATGTGACCCTGGACCACTTGACAGGTTACGTGGGTCAAAAAGGGCAGCGCAGACACTGTGTATAAGCACATAAATGACGTGCACATGCTCATAAAGGCCCAGAGTTGAGTTTCAGAGCTGCGCTGAGTTATATTAAGAGTGAATGGAGACTCTTGATTTCTACAGCGATGAGTGATGAACAGGAGGTAATTATCCTCTCTATATCTGATTATCTGACTCGGCTGCTGGAGGACCAATCAGGATCATTTAAAATAAATCTCCAGCTCGTTTTACCACTAAAACTGGGGTGTTCACTATGTTTTCTTTTTTTCGCTCATTGGGATCATGACTATTAGTGAAATGCAGGCAGAAAGTCTGAAAATCACCCAGAGAATATAATCTAGAGTCTGTTGCACTGTGGGACATTGCAATGAAAGCAAGAATTTGTGATTCGTTAATTCTCCTCTTAATGCAGTATTATGTATGGTAGATGGAGAAAGACCTAAATACTTCACAACCTTGCATTGAGAAATGCGAGTTTTGAATGGTTTCTCTCTCATGAGAGACTGACACTGAGATACACCAATCACGATACTCTCACCCATTACCAGTTCACCTATAACAGTTCATCTTTCATATTCTATCATCTTTTCACTTTTATTTGACCTCTGTCCCAACTTTTTTGAAGTGCCATCCAAATCAAAATGTGTTTATATAAAAAAATGTTTTATTTAAGTTCTGGAAATATTTTCTTTGTACTTTTGTTATATAAAGTCCCCTATTAGTCAATAATTGTATCCCTTAAAACTCATCTTTGATCACCAAAATGACATATTAAAGCGGTTTCTCCTTGAAAAAACTGCTTCATGCCTTAAAATATCTTGACTGTAACTCGACACCCTTGCCTCATTATGTATGCGCGGTTCTATGAATATGCAAATGAGCCCCGCCTCCACTCACTCACTCAGCTCAGAGATCCACTGGTTGACGATCACGCGTTGATCTGATTGGTTACAAGGTAGTTTGTGACGTCAGAAACACCAGCGATTTCAAAGCGTGTTTCTGAGACTGTCTTTGGTTCACTGCAGTTTTAAGGAGGAAATACTCAGCAATGCTGTCGACTTATGAATTTACACATGGTTTGTCTTAAAGCATATTAAATAGGTACATTTAAACATTATAAGATGGATTTTAACTTTAAATAAAGGTTAAAGAGAATTAACAAATCACAAATTCTTGATTTTATTCAGGAAATGGTGTTATATATACTGTGTTAGCTGGATGTGTTCTTAACAAGCTTTGTCAGTTGTGTTGTGGTTTCAGGACTCGACAATCCCTGTCTGATCCGTGTCTATCAGTGATTTTGGGTTTCTAGTTCCTCCAAGAACCCGTTCACCTGCAGCCCCCGACACTCCCGTATCACTACCCATAATCCCCGGCCGCTTGTGTTCATAGACGAAACAGTCGGATCCTTGCATGCAAGGGCTTCCCTGCTGTCATATCATGATCTCTCACTGGATCACACAAATTACGCAATGGGCCACTGGGCCTTAATAGAGCATAAAATCAGATTACAGAGGATTACCTTTCCTTGAAGCTCCGCCCCCAGCCACTCTAACTCCGCCTCCCAGGGGGCGTGGCTTCAATGAGTCATAATGTAAACAGTAGATCCAGATGGGTCCATGCTAAGCAGCTTAGAGTCACATTAATCATGTGGCTAAGTTGCCATCGCTGGTGTGCAGTGTTGTGCTAAAGGGTTTCCGCGCGCACACACAATAAATATCGGTTAAAGCTGGCGACACAATATGGCAGCGTGCGTCACGCCAGCCGGAAAACATGAGCTAGCTGATAAGAAACATATTCTCATGATGCCCGAAATGTCACAGTAAGATTTCCAAGCAGAATCGATTCTGCAAAGGAGCTTTATTTTCCAGGCTGTGACAATCACAGATGCCGCGCTCCTCAAGGGTCGTTTAAGCCTATTGTGTCATTACACGTCGTTAGCGTGCCGGCTGACATAGACCACTCCAGCTGGTGGATGCGTTTAACCCTCGTGTCGGTCAGAAATTACACAATCTTTTATATATTCTTTTTTTGTCAAGGAAATGAATGTACTATATTTTAGTTTAATAATGTTTTTTTTATGGTACTAAATTACATTTACGCTGTATTTATAATCCATTTATTCACTTTTTGAGCATAGACCTGAAAATTACATTTCCAACTTAAACTGTCATGAATCTTGAACGCTTCAGAGCGACAGACTTCAGTTTGATCTCTTTTCAAAGACGACACTTGCCAGATTATTGCTGGAGTGAACAAAGTTTTAAAAAGTGAACTTAAAAAAAGTAACAGAATTTTACATGTATTGTTATGAAAAATGCCATTTTTAAATGAAATAGGCCTATATATTTTCAAAATCACGTTTTACTCTAAAACTGCAAGAAAATCAAAGCCATAAACATAATCAAGCTGTGCTCCAAATTTGAGGTTGATATCTCAAGAAATGAGCTTTCAGTGAGATGTTGTTCGGCTGCAGTACCAAACGCTTCCACTAGAGGAAATTCGTCTCACATTCGTTTCCAATGCGTCATTTTTGACCGCGAGGAGCACAAGTGTGTCCGGATCATTTAACCTTATCGAATCATGTCCATGATTTGTGTGTGTGTTCACGCAGCAAGTGCCAAAACCTTTACCAAGTTTCGTACAATTCCAATGAAGTAAGAAATTCTACACGTAAAAAAATGTAGGTCAAAAGTGACTGAGAGTGAAACTGCGATGAAGCTCTCCATTAGCATTCCCCTCATGACGTGTGCATCCATGGACAGACGTCTGACACTCGGGAAGCATCTGTGATATCCACACCATGGTAATTATCCGTGAATAAAAGCGACTGCTCACTTACACCAGGACTGTATGTGTCTGGACATTTACACTAATGACTGGGATGAGCGTTTGAGTTAACAGAGCGAGTCGGATTTTAGAGATCGGCTGGAACGATGCCGGAGAAAAGACACGAAAAGCCTTCTTCTGTTTTAATTTTTTTATGCGTGTGTGAATATATCATACTAAGTGGTGTGTTTTCTCCGGAGGATATCGCTTCCATGACAGCTCCTCCTAAACGAGGGAGAGAGACTGCATGAATTTATTTACCCACATGAATATTCAATAACTGGGTTACCAAACACTGCAAACACTCTTTTATTCAGCAGTTTCCATTCCACACAACTATCTATCTATCTATCTATCTATCTATCTATCTATCTATCTATCTATCTATCTATCCATCCGTCTATCCATCCGTCTATCTATCTATCTGTCTGTCTATCCATCCATCCATCCATCCATCCATCCATCCATCCATCCATCCATCCATCCATCCATCCATCCATCCATCCATCTATCTATCTATCTATCATCGTCTATCTATCTATCCATCTATCTCCTGTTGTGTGTTTGTCTCAGCATTTCTGCTGTTATTTCCCCCGCTCTCACACCTGTCATCTTCTCTTTCTTTATTCTCATCCTCTTCTTCTCTTCAGCCTTTGAAGAAAGGGACTAAAGCGTTGCGCACAAAGGCTATTCTTTCCATCAGAATAGAACAGAAAAACGGATCCTCGTCTGACCCAGAGTCTCTCTCAAATCTGCCTAATCTGATAATCTGTGTGAAATGTGCCGCACTCGTTTATCTGGTGACTCCCTCCTCTCATCTCACCTGTCGTCATTATATGCTCTGTTTCCTTACCAGAAAGGGTCTTACTATGCACTTTTGCTGCTTTATTTTCCCCAGAAAGTCCAGTTGTAAATGTAATCAAGTTTTATTTTGCACCAAAAAGCCCTAATATTGTTTTCCATGATAATTTTCCGCCATCTCTCTGACCCTTACAATTAAACAGTGTTTCTGCTGTTTCTTTAAGACTTCTATATGTAACAGTGCCATTTTAGGCTCGTGTGTGTTTGGTCAAGTCTTGTTGAAGATCTTGTTTTACTCAGACATCATCACTGCAGAAGAAACATGGCTATATTTCATATTCATTTACAATCGCTAAGACCCATTTCTCAGTACTTAGGTCACTCTTTCAAAACAGTGAGCACAACATCAGCATAAACTGTGGATCATTTTCCATTGCGTTGGCACAAAACACATTACTGTAAGTGACGACATCTTTCAAATGACATGAATGCTTTCCTCACTCAGACACAAACTCTATATGCCTTCAGGCCAGTCTGCGTGAGAATAATTGTGTACTGTAATGTAAACATGGATCATGTAACATGAACTGCAGTGAGTTCTAAAATGTAGAGAGTCACTCTTGATTTATAATGAAATTTACTAAAGAAAACACTGTGTTATGCTAGTATGTTTGCTGGGTGAAACCTTTGCTATTGTTATGGAAGAATGAGTTAATTTCGGATGTGAAATTGAATGTGAAAGTTGATTAGGAGAGTTTTGAAAAAGTATTGCATGAGAAATGTGGTGATTGTAAACATAAATTGCACTTGACGTCTTGTGTGTGTGTAGCGCGAGGCTATCCATGCCACATATTGACTCCTATTGGGTTTTCATTAATAAAAACGCCGTCTCAGTGTGAACTAGGGCTGTCGCGGTGAAGGCATTTCCCCATTGCGGTAATGGAGTGGCTCAATAGCATTTATTTATTTTGATTTATTTATATTTATTTGTTGCTATATAAATAGCCTAAGTGTTACGATGTGGCTCATGGTAAATACCCTTAAACGTTAAAAGGACGACAAATATGTCGCTTTCCTTGGACACGGCAACCTTTTCACGAATATATATGACTTGACCTCAAAGACAGACGCAGGTCATCGCACGCGCTCAGTCGATCTCTCTCACTCACTGTCTGTTTAGGCTTCAGTGCAAATCAGCGAAGCCTCTGTTACAAATCACCACGATAAAAACAGTCTTGTTATCATTATTAACTAATTTAACATTTAAAACGCATGCAGGAAGTTCAAAACAAGAAGGGTATAGCCTTATGAAAAAAAGAAAACACACGAATATCACGGTTGCCACGGTTACTTGCATTCCTCTGCAGTTGGCCTGTCAGTAGCGCGCTACTACGATATTGCGGTTATCGCGACAGCCCTAGTGTGGACAGAAGGCCAAAACAGAGAGAAAAATATGTGTTTTCAAACGAAACCGTATTAGTGTGGACAAGGCCTGAGATTCCCGAATAACAACCCAGCTAACAGGGAACGCGCTCAGAACTAACCTTCTACGTCAGTTATGAACAAACGTTCGTTCAGTAACATTAATAGAATGTTCGTTCAAAGTTAATGTTCTACTTTTCTCATCTAACGGTATTTTTTTAAATGTTGCGACTTGTTTTAGAACGTTCGGAGAGCATTCAAAAGCAACATTCCCAGAATGTTATAAAAAGTTCTAAAATGGAATGTTCCCTTTAACATTCGCTTAAGGCGAGACACTACAGGTGAGTAGGGTAAAAATTTTAACTAGCAGATATCACCATGAAACTTTCCCAGTTGATTACCTACATTAAGATGAGAAAAAAATGTATTACAAGTTTTCTGTAATTTAATGTTTAAATATGCAAATCAGGCAATATCTAATCAAATATGCACTAACTTGCATATATTTAAAAAAACGATATCTGAGTATTGGATAAAGCCAGGTTAAAAAAATGTTTTTCATTGTGTTCACATATTAGATGGGAAAAAAATTACAGAGGGATTTATGGATATCTACTTTTGTTATCCTGTAAATCAGAATATACTGTCAATAGCCTTAAAAAAATTATTTTCGCCATGTTTTTTGGAATAAAATGTTATATAAATCAGGCTAGGAATAATATATTTACAAATCCCTCTGTAAATGTCTTCATAATATAACTAGGTACAAGACTGGAAAGTTTGGTGTATATCGGTGCTACTGAAGTGGAGATTTTGGGCTTGGAGAATGAGAGAAAAGTCATTTTGAGAAAACGGGCTTTAAAGATTTATCATCAGCCAATGAGATTGCGCATTCAGCCCTTTTACTTTCACGATTGGTTGCTGATAAAAAGGAAATTACCATATTTGGATCCGACAGGATTGTACACAAGAGAGAGAGCTTTCTAACGGTGCGTGTGATGACAGGGAGCAGACAGAGATCGCGGAGCAGCGTGTTGATTAAGAACGACAACTTTTGTTGAATTTATGAGAAATCTACAGACGCAAACAGACAAAGTGTAGTAAAATAAACACCTAAATGTGTATTTCTGACTTTTTTTCAACACAAGTCTGAAAGAAGAACATGTTATTGAAGACAAATATCCAAACATCTCAAAATTGACCAGTAAAAAAAAAACAATGTTTTTGCCTGCCGTGTCTCGCCTTAACCAAGAGAAAACGTTTATAAAAAGGGTTAGGGGTAGGGTTTTTTTTTTTTTTAAATGGATGTTTTGAATATAACTTAATGGGAACATTAGCGAAAGTTTTGTTAGCTGGGAAGTCACTGTTTTGACTGTGGAAAACGAATCTTTTTGAAAACGCTCTCCAAAGCGGATACATTTAAAAGCGCCGCTTTCGCCTTATAGTGTGGACTGTCAGAACGGAGGTATTTAAAAACGATGACGTAAGTTTAGTCATGTGACGCGTATTGTACCAATAGATATTTACGGTATTGTGCCTGTTATGTGTTATTCACTCTCACACTGTTGCTAGAATATGTTGCTTCACACACTCTTCATATCACAGTCCTGCAAACATGACAGAATTTACACACATTTGCTGTCCTGCGGTGAAACATGAGAGAAGTTTCGTTTTAGACCAAACATATAATAGTGAGTGAGAGCGATCTGGACACATCAGTGAATGCTGAGATATCCTGCTAAATAACGAATAAATGCGATAACTTTATTATTTACTTTTCCGTCTGTATCATCTCAGTGAGCTTCTGTGGGGCTTTACGCATGCGCAAGTAAAGGTGCATTTAGTGTTTTCAGGCGTTTTCCAAAAGTTTCTCATCCGCACTGAAACGCCCGAGAACGCTAGTGTGGACGGAGAGCGTCTTAAACGAAAACGCCGTTTTCTAATGTATCCGCAGTAATGTAGACGTAGCCTGAGACTCGCTCTCTGAACGTCCGTGTGTCTGTCTGTCGTCATCGGATGCCGGAGAACTCTTCAGCATCTGGGACAGAAATAGAGCGGAGAATGCTGAATCTGAGCATGGCAATTAGGAATGAATATAGCCCGTTCTTCCCAGGGCTCTGGGAAAGATAAAGAGATGAGAAGCTGAAGCAGTGGGATGAATAGCTCGTCTGATTGAGGAGGACATGATGGAGGGCTGTGTGTTTGATGAAAGATGTGTGTGTGTGTGTGTGAACGGGAACGGCTGATGTCAGATGTGCTACACTCTTGCGAGCCGGTGTCGTGGCACTGGCAGAGATTTATTTCAACATGCTCTCAAACATCTTGTGTGTGTGTGTGTGTGTGTGTGTGTGTGTGTGTGTGTCACATACGCTTTTGACTGACTGTTCAGCATCTGTGGTTGAGTTATTTTCAGAATATTGTATTCTGAGATGGAGATATCTAACATTTACACTGGAGGAAGTTTTGGCGTACAAACTATTTTCACTCATAAATTGCTACAAAAAAGCAACACACTGAATTAAACGTGAAACTTTGAAACTGAAGGAGTGTTTCTCGTATAACGTACTCCAATGACAAGTTTTATTTACAGGAATCATTTTGAAGTGTTTGCTGCATTAACTCCAGTTGATCTCCGAACGTAAAAGCATTCAGAAAACAAAACGTCTTTGCTTCGTTTCCTTGTCAAGGAAGTCGTCTTGCAGCCAAGTTGTGGATAAATGATGCTGTGCAATTCTTGCATTAGTTCTGTTATTTATCACATTTTGAACACCTGCTTCTACAAACGTTTGCATTGCATTGCTAAACAAGCTTTATTTTTTTTACTCATTGATGAATTTTATTTCTCTAAGGCGAGACACTACAGGTGAATAGGGTTAAATCTTTAACTAGCAGATATCACCATGAAACTTTCCCAGTTGATTACCTACATTAAGATGAGAAAAAAAATGTATTACAAGTTTTCTGTAATTTAATGTTTAAATATGCAAATTAGGCAATATCTAATTAAATATGCGCCAATTTGCATATATTTTTAAAAACGATATCTGAGTATTGGATAAAGCCAGGGTCAAAATAATTTTTTCATTGTGTTCACATATTAGATGGGGAAAAAATTACAGAGGGTTTATGGATATCTTCTTTTGTTATCCTGTAAATCAGAAAATACTGTCAATAGCCTTAAAAAAAAATATTTTCGCCATGCTTTTTGGAATAAAATGTTATATAAATCAGGCTAGGAATAATATATTTACAAATCCCTCTGTAAATGTCTTCATAATATAACTAGGTACAAGACTGGAGAGTTTGGTGTATCGGTGCTGCTGAAGTGGAGATTTCAGGCTTGGAGAATGAGAGAAAAGTCATTTTGAGAAAATGGGCTTTAAAGATTTATCATCAGCCAATGAGATTGTGCATTCAGCCCTTTTACTTTCACGATTGGTTGCTGATAAAAAGGAAATGACCATATTTGGATGCGACAGGATTGTACAGGAGAGAGAGAGCTTTCTAACGGTGCATGTGATGACAGGGTGCAGGCAGAGATCGCGGAGCAGCATGTTGATTTAGAACGACAACTTTTGTTGAATTTATGAGAAATCTACAGACGCAAACAGACAAAGTGTAATAAAATAAACACCTAAATGTGTATTTCGGACTTTTTTTCACCGCAAGCCTGAAAGAAGACATGTTATTGAAGACAAATATCCAAACATCTCAAAATTGACCAATAAAAAAAAACTATGTTTTTGCCTGCCGTGTCTCGCCTTAAAGGTGCACGTGTGTTATTGTGCACATGTGTGTTATTGTGCACATGACGTCGAACACCTGCAATTTTTGTACAAGTGGAGTTACAGATTTCCATCGCACTTTTCTAAATCGTAGCCTATACTTTGCATCAGGATGGATGACGAAATCAAGTAAATCAAGGCCCGCCGTGTGTTATTTCCTGCTGAATATTTAATATAATATTGTATGATATCATATTTTCCCTTAGAAAATATGCATCACAGAAGCTAAATGTTGCACGTGCAGTTTTATGTCATCGTCAATGTTTTTAAAACTCACTTCAGTTCGAGTCACTAAATGATCTAGTAAATTATTGCACACCCAAGTCAAATCTACATTAAAATGATTCATTTTCATATTCACATAATCTTTTATAAACACGTTAAACGCTCATATATTCTTCTACTGTTAATGTGATAGAATTATTTCTCTCTCTCTCTCTGTTAAATCTCTCGGCTCTGGCCGTTCATTTCAAGTACAGTATCAAACGAGGAGCCGAATTCTAGAACAATTCACTCCCATATTCCCAGGCATTATGTCTCATAAATATTTATGAGGGAGGGATCTATTGGAATACAAATGATTAATGAATATTTATCATACAAACTGAATAAGGTAGGCTCATTTTCCTGGAGATGATCTATCTGATTGTATCAGTATGAATCTGTGGTAATGATTTAGCACAGGTTTAATCTCCCTGGTCTCTGAATCCCGTCTAATTAGCGTTGTGGGCATAATGATGATCAAAGTGGGCATGTTCTGTCATACATCACTGTTCCTCTGTGCGCTTGTTAATGCCGTCGAGAGAATTTAGGAGATCGGACCTCTGAGAGAGAGAGAGAACACGGTGAATAATTCATATCAGAAAAGCCTTGCCTCTATATTGAATCACTACTGGAACGGGATTAAGAAGGTATTCTGCCTTTGCTCCTGTTATCAAATCCTCCTATGTATTTTTAGACGAATCGGTTGAGCGAATGATTCAATGACACGCTCATAAAGTCAGTCACTTGATTCGTTACTGAATGAATCAGTCAGTGGGTTTGAATTAATTAATGATTCACTAATTAAGACAGACACTTACTGGTGTAATGGTGTAACATGGAGGGGAAAAATCACTTTGCATGTATATTTTATTATAATATATTATATTATCAACAATTATATATCATATAATATAAATATGTTGATATTTTTCATATCAGGGTTATTATACATAACTAAAACCAAATCATCAACAACAAAAAACAAAAAAAAAAACATTTTTGTTGCTTAAAAAAAAAAAAAATTAACTGAAATAAAATAAAATATATAAAAAGAATCGTTCAAATAGTTGCCATTTTCGTTTAGTGTAACTTGATATACTAAAATAACAAAACGTAATAAATTTTTTACATAATTATAATATATTTGATCATTTCAGCAAAATTTATAAAAACTATATTGGCATATTAAAAAAAAAACTGCTAAAAATGAAAAAATAAAAAACAGAATTACGTTTTTTTTATAAAAACAGAAAAAATAAAAATAATTATATAAAAATAAAATTATTTAAATAAATGAAATGAAATATCAATGATACTAAAATAACTATAATTTATCAATATATTTATATGAATCTATAATGTGTATTTTCAATATTTTTAATTCAACTTAAAGTTTGTCTCGACGAACTTTTTAATCTAGTTTTTGTTATTGTTGTGCAAAACACACAGTATCTGAATTGTTTTTAGAGGAACAGAAGAATTGTGCTTGGCCACATTTCTTCCTCTGGATGGACATTTATGCATTTGGTAGACGCTTTTATCCAAAGCGACTTACATTACATTTCAAGGTACACATTTACATTCTTATCAGTTCTTGCTTTCCCTGGGAATCGAACCCATGACCTTGGCATTGCAAGCACCAGTGCTCTACTGTTTGAGCTACAGTTGAGGGATGTAATTCATCCCTCTCTCATGACTCATGAGTGTTGAGACTTGTTTGGATCGATGGCTCTTTATCTTCACGTCCTTCTTCTCTAGTGTTGGCGATTGATCTTCGTCCAGCACATTTGGAGACACGTCACGTCAGGGCCGGTGAACTTCAGACAGGACATTATGGTGGATTCAGATGAAGCTTAAGAAGTCAATTCTGTGTTCTTCATTAGTGAAAACTGTGAGAAATGGAAATATATATATATAAAAAACAGCTGGGTTGTTGTAGTAAAGCCACCGCTGGGTTGTTGCGTCGGAGGGCGGGTAGTTTCAGCTGTCAGCGAGATTGACCCAGCCACTAACCCAACAGCTGGGTAACATAAAATAACCCCAACAGGCTCAACCCAGCATTTGGGTCGAAAAAAATAACCCAGTGTTTTTTAGAGTGTAGTGTATAGGCAGCTCCCTTCTGAAGGCAGCATCCTAATAGGTGTAAAACCTCATAATGCATACCGATACAATTCAGTACTAATTAAATATATATATATATAACTAAACTTTTGGCTGCACATGAGACTCAGATTCAGGTTAAAACGACAGCTTGACTGCATATATGCATCAAATGAACTGCTATTATGATTTGACTGACACATACAAGCACACGTCACTCTTGTACAGATGCCACACGTCTGCAGAAACACAACGCTTGCAGATGCTCGTCGCATACATAATATGTTGACATTTCTAATATCAGGGTTTTTTCATCCGTAACTAAAAGTAAAACCATTAAAAAAACAAAACATTTTTGTTACTTAAAAAAAAAAAAATCATTCAGCTAGTTGCCATTTCTATTTTTTGTGTAGTTTATTTTAAGGTGCTAAAA
Organism: Rutilus rutilus; assembly: GCF_951802725.1. Lineage (NCBI taxonomy): Eukaryota > Metazoa > Chordata > Actinopteri > Cypriniformes > Leuciscidae > Rutilus > Rutilus rutilus. The sequence continues at coordinate 3,817,708 of NC_140223.1, forward strand.
TAACTAAAACTTACTAAAAAAATTATATTTTATAATATATTTGATAATTTCATGATAGTTTTTATAGGCATATTTAAAAAAAAAAAACTAAAAATGAAGAAGAAAAAAACTCTTTTTTATGAAAATTCAAATGAAAACAAAAACTGTAACTCAAAATTTAAATAAATTCAATAAAATAATGCATACCGATTACATTCAGTCCTTAAATATAAATATAACTGAAATGTTGGCTCCACATGAGACTCAGATTCAGGTTAAACGACAGCGTAACTGCATATATGCATCCTAGAGATGAACCGCTATTATGGTCATGACTGACAAGCACATGTAACTCGTGTACGTCTGCGGAAACACAGCGCTTGCAGATCGTCCTTTTGCATGCCAGTCGACAGCTTTATAGCGCATCTTACAACGGAGATCGGAGTTTGCTAAATGAAAGTCATTAATCAAAGCTCTCAGATGGCTCTCATTACACACTGCAGCAAAGCAAACACTGCGGCATACGACTCATAACGCAGCCCAAATCACACTGTTTTCCGCTGCTTTATCTCGATGACAGGCCAGCACGAGGTGTTTCAGCGGAGACGACACTTTCCTGCGGTTAAAATGAGATAAAAATGCAAACGCGTCTGACACACAAAACGTGCGAGCCGAGGTAGCAGCTGCCGTCCAGATCTGCGTGAGGAACTTCTGCACTTGGAAATCAAAGCGGCGCACACGCTTCCCAATGCTGCAGGACTTCTCTTTAATAAAAAAGTAATCATCTTTTCCCCACCGCTGCCATTAGAGCCTTATTAGAAATCCTGACGCATGGCCGAGAGATTGAAGATCAAGCATTTCACGTATATATTTCCATCTTTATCAAAAACTTCTAATGGATCCTCATAAATAACTTTCATTGCGTTCTAGATGTTTTCCGTGTAGTCATTAATTCTTCACTAGACTAGGAACTCTGTGATTATTAATAGACTCGTGATCATTTGCATAAAAACTTCAGTTCTGAATTCTGTCAGCAGAACGGCCAGGTCGCGACCTATGACCTTTGCTCTCCAGGGGGTCACCCAAGTGTGTCGGAGAGAGAAAGTGCTGATGTACTTCATTAGTCTGAACCAGAAATAAACCACCATGAGACTCAGATTTAGCGTTAATTGGCTCTTTGATATGAGAAATGCTGACCGACTGCAACAAACCAGCTGGAACTTCTTGTGTGTGGACTTTCCTGCATTTATACATGCATAATGAATCGTGCAAATATAGGATGATAAAGTTTCAAACAAGAATACGCTACTGTTCAAAAGTTTGGGAAATTAATACTTTTATTCATCAAGGAGGCATTAAATTGATCAAAAGTGACAGTAAAGACATTTATAATGTTACAAAAGATTCCATTTCAAATAAATGCTGTTCTTTTAGAACTTTCTATTCATCAAAGAATCTTGAAAAATAACAGTTTCCACAAAAATATGAATGTTTTCAACATTGACAACATCATTGCGTTTCTTGAGCATCAAATCATCATATTATACTGATTTCTGAAGGATCATGTGACACTGAAGACTGGAGTAATGATGCTGGAAACTCAGCTTTGATCACAGGAATACATTACACTTTACTGTATATATTCACAGTGAAAAACAGATATTTTGAATTATAATAATATTTCACAATATTACTGTTTTTACTGTATTTTTTTATCAAATAAATGCAGCCTTGGTGACTACTTTCATCTTAATCTTAATCATCCTAAACTTTTGAAAGGCAGTGAATATTGTACATTAAACATGTTAGACAATGTGATGTAATATTTGTTAGTTAAATCTCATTAGACATTAAAATAATTGCATAGTCATGTTTTGTAAATCTGAATCTGACTGTGCATGATTTATAATAATTCAAATTAAGCATTATCTGATTTAGTGCTGACATGAGCAGGACTGGTTTCATTCCCACTAAGCGGTGAGTCCCACCATAGATCTGTTTTGTCATTGAATTTCGTTTCACTCGTTTCTTTGGGGAAATAAAATGCTGACTTTGACTTTGAGCATCAGAGAGACGACAGAAAGACTGCGACTCGCACTGTAAAGGTGTAGAATGTGAGGCGTTTTAATATCTGCAGTGTTGATTGAACGCGCATCACTGACTGTCTAAGTTTCAGATAGTGGTGAGTCAGTCGCAGAAAGGCGGGAGATCTCGCTCCTCCTGATAGTCCAGGGAAACTTCTGATCAGAGTGAAAATGAAGCGGCGTGAGTGAGAGAGGCTATTTTTATCATCATAATATGCCCTGCCAAGCACTCTGGGATAGCGGCCAAACACCTGAAGAAGTGCCAGGTAACGGGCCGCTATACCTGCGGGAGTGAGCTCTCATCACACTCCTGTCCAGTCCTGCACACACACACACACACACACACACATCATCGCATATTATTAGTGTTTAAGCATAGACTTTAGGCTAAGAGGGATAAATGAACATGGAGCAGCACAGATCTTTGATCTTGAGAGAGTTTGATGTTTGAGATCACGATGAGATCTTTATCTTAGCAAATCTGAGCCGATTCTGAGTCGAGATTGACCAATATTTATTTTTTTTATTTTTTTTATTGATACCGATAACACAGATAAATGACGTTTAACGGTGGCTCCAATGTTAAACAAGCAATATTCAGTTATGAAAAAAATGCTTAAATATTGGGAAAATATTGGTATGACCAATTATCGGTTGTCCTCAAATTTGTTGATTATTACAGATAAAAGACGTTTAACGGTGGATCCAACAAACAATATTTAAATATGGAAAAATGCTTAAATATCGGGAAAATATTGGTATGACCAATTATCGGTTGTCCTCAAATTTGTTGATTATTACAGATAAAAGACGTTTAACGGTGGATCCAACAAACAATATTTAATTATGGAAAAATGCTTAAATATCGGGAAAATATTGGTAAGACCAATTATTGGTGGGCCTCTAATCTTTCGATTATTTATAAATAGCTCCCATTTAACAGTGGATCCAATATTACAAACTTATATTCAATAAAGGAAAAATACTTAAATATCGGGAAAATATTGGTAAGACCAATTATCAGTCAGCCTCTAATTTAAAAAAATGTATTACCAATAAATTCTGTTGAACGGTAGATCCCATATTACAAAAATGGTATTCAATCAGGGAAAAAAGATTAAATATCGGGAAAATATTGGTAAGACCAATTATCGGTTGTCCTCAAATTTTTTGATTATTTATAATTATCGTTTAACGGTGGATCCAATATTACAAAATAATATTCAATTAAGGAAAAATGCTTAAATATCGGGAAAATATTGGTAATACTAATTATCGTTTGGCCTCTAATCTTAAGATTATTTATCACTGATAAAAGACTTTTAACTGTAGATCCAACAAACAATATTTAATTATGTAAAAATGCTTAAATATCGGGAAAATATTGGTAAGACCAATTATTGGTGGGCCTCTAATCTTTCGATTATTTATAAATAGCTACCGTTTAACAGTGGATCCAATATTACAAACTTATATTCAATAAAGGAAAAATACTTAAATATCGGGAAAATATTGGTAAGACCAATTATCAGTCGGCCTCTAATTTAAAAAAATGTATTACCAATAAATTCTGTTGAACGGTAGATCCCATATTACAAAAATGGTATTCAATCAGGGAAAAAATCTTAAATATCGGGAAAATATTGGTAAGACCAATTATCGGTTGTCCTCAAATTTTTTTTTTTTTATAATTATCGTTTAACGGTGGATCCAATACTACAAAATAATATTCAATTAAGGAAAAATGCTTAAATATCGGGAAAATATTGGTAATACTAATTATCGTTTGGCCTCTAATCTTAAGATTATTTATCACTGATAAAAGACGTTTAACTGTAGATCCAACAAACAATATTTAATTATGTAAAAATGCTTAAATATCGGGAAAATATTGGTATGACCAATTATCGGTTGTCCTCAATTTTTTTTTTTTTTATAATTATCGTTTAACGGTGGATCCAATATTACAAAATAATATTCAATTATGGAAAAATGCTT
>NC_140223.1:3826768-3834268 GCF_951802725.1 Rutilus rutilus
CAGTATGCATTTTCTATGTGCACATTTTCAGTATGCATTTTCTATGTGCACATTTTCATTTTCAGTATGCATTTTCTATGTGCACATTTTCAGTATGCACATTTTCAGTATGCATTTTATATGTGCGCATTTTCAGTATGCACTTTCAGTATGCACATTTTCATTATGAGCTTTCAGTATGCATTTTCTATGTGCACATTTTCAGTATGCACATTTTCACTATGCACTTTCAGTATGCACTTTCAGTGTGCACATTTTCAGTATGCACTTTCAGTATGCACATTTTCAGTATGCACATTTTCAGTATGCACTTTCAGTGTGCACATTTTCAGTATGCACATTTTCAGTATACAGATTTTCAGTATGCACATTTTCACTATGCACATTTTCACTATCCACTTTCAGTATGCATTTTCTATGTGTTCACTTTCAGTATGCACATTTTCAGTATGCACTTTCTGTGTGCTCACTTTCAGTATGCATTTTCTATGTGCTCATTTTCAGTGTGCACATTTTCAGTATGCACTTTCAGTATGCATTTTCTATGTGTTCACTTTCAGTATGCACATTTTCAGTATGCACTTTCTGTGTGCTCACTTTCAGTATGCATTTTCTATGTGCTCATTTTCAGAATGCACATTTTCAGTGTGCTCATTTTCAGTATGCACATTTTCAGTATGCACTTTCAGTATGCACATTTTCAGTATACAGATTTTCAGTATGCATTTTCTATGTGCACATTTTCAGTATACAGATTTTCAGTATGCATTTTCTATGTGCACATTTTCAGTATACACATTTCCACTATGCACTTTCAGTATGCTCACTTTCTCACCTATGTGCTCACTTTCAGTATGCACATTTTCAGTATGCACTTTCAGTATGCACTTTCTATGTGCTCACTTTCAGTATGCATTTTCTATGTGTTCATTTTCAGTATGCGCACTTTCAGTATGCATTTTCTATGTGCTCATTTTCAGTATGCACATTTTCACAATGCATTTTCAGTATGCACTTTCAGTGTGCACATTTTCAGTATGCACTTTCAGTATGCACATTTTCAGTATGCACTTTCAGTATGCATTTTCTATGTGCTCATTTTCAGTATGCACATTTTCAGTGTGCTCATTTTCAGTATGCACATTTTCAGTGTGCTCATTTTCAGTATGCACATTTTCTATGTGCACATTTTCTGTGTGCGCTTTTCAGTATGCATGAAATCAATACCCAGATGACCTACTACTGTATGTTTGCCAACATATCCAGTTTACAACAGATGACACTATGTGAGATACTGTATCCCACAGTGCACTGCACTTGATGTGTGACCTTCCATTTCCATTGTGACAAATAAACGAAGCAATATCAGCTACAATTTTAAAATCAGTTTTAGACTCATTGTTTAATCAGACTGCCAAAAGTGAAGGCTCCTTTTTGCACTAAATTAAACACTTTTTTTGCAGTAATTATTTTTATTCCAAAGGTGATAATTTGACTCTCACTGAATTAAACATCTGTAAAATGCCTTTTGCATATTTCGACTTCATTTAACATTGCAAACTGCATTCAGTTGCATGCTTTTTTTTTTTTAAGTTGTGGGCGTTTCAATCACAGCTAGAAATTAAACATCATATTAACAAGTTCACCCTTACATATAATCGGATTTAGTAAAAAGTATGCAATTTTTTGTTGATAAAACATAATTTTAGTTGTACAGAATAAATATTGTGAATGCTTGTGTTTTATTAGTCGTTGTTAAACATGCACATAATGAGGTCATGTGGTACATCGGGTATTTTGCATTGAAATGTTCATCGTGGAATACAGCCTACTATTTTCAGTGTATACTGTGCAGTTTGTAGTATACAAGTGCTCCATCCTGAACACAGTCGACTTCAACTATTGTGCAGCTGGTGAGGCTCTGTCTTCTTCCCACGTGATTGGCCGGATGATAATCATGTGATATTGTGTTAACGAGGCTTGGGAAACATGAGCCTGTTCATCTCCCCTCAATTAGAGGCATTGTGCTGTTCGTTCAGATGCTAATCCAATCAGATTCATGAATGAGGATGTTCTTTTTAAAACAAACAATATCTCCATAAATAGCATTAAATATACACCTGGTAAAATCATGTTTTTATGGATGATATATTTTGATTGCAGGTCATAATGAGCATGAGTTCACATCACACCCACAGACCTCCGAGGATGTAACCCAGTTTAAGACGTTTAATGTGTTTAGCTCATGCAAACATAAGCCGTGGTTGTGTATCATGTGATTGTGTTTGACCTAATCACACCATCAAAACAGGATGTGCCTTCTTCTTTTTACCCATCTGGCATTCACACGCTTATTCAATGTCATAGATCAAGGTCGAATCACTGTTTTTTACTTTTGTTTTGATTTTTGCAAATTGAAACGGTTGCATTATTCCTGTTTCGTATGCATTTCATATGTATAATTAATATGCTGAAAATCTTAAAGAGGCGATATTATGCACTTTTATATAGTCTTGATGTCGTTTTTGTTGAATTTTCCTGCTTGAATGTTGATTATTTTCCTCATATTCTCCATTGTTGCAGCTCCTCTCTTCCCAGTCTGTCAGTAACGCTCTGTTTACTTCCTGTCTCTATGAAGCCCCTCCTTCTGAAAAGCACACTGTGCTCTGATTGGTCGGCTGGAGCAGTGTGTTGTGATTGGTCGAGCGCTTCGAGTGTGTTTGGGAAATGTCCCGCTCTTACCATAACCACCAGTTTAACACACTACTAACTAACTCAACCAGGCCCCGCCCCTTTATTCTGCGCATGAATTATTTAAATGAGGAATATTGTGACGTGTTCGTTCCCGGAAGAAACTCAAGACTGCAATGGAGGCGTTTCAGGGAGTTCAGAAACACTGACATGTGAAATTCTGCAATGCAACTCAATCATCTAAACGATTATGATTAGATGATCGAGTAAATATTCAACCCGATCGTCTAATCATATTCGTTTGATTATACCTAGAATAATTTAGTTTCGCTGCTCCAAATGATTGGATTGTGCTACAAAAGTCATTGAAATTGGAGTCATTTATTTCAATCTCTGCAATCTCTGTTTTTATCACAGCTTGTGAATGTTTTAAATGAACGTATATGTGTGTGTGTATTGTAATATGTAGTATGTCCTTCAGGAGATCATAATTATCCTGCCAGGCTGTCGTTGAAAATAAGAACTTGTTCTTGAGTGACTTGGTAAAGGTTAATAAACAAACACTGATACACCGTGTCCTAACCAGACGCGATGCGATAAGATTCCAGCGACAAATAATTTGTCCGTCCACACTGGATGCGACGCGACTGCGAGATGCGTCAAAATCAATCAAAACCCACAGCCAATCAGAACAGCATGTGGGCGGAGTCAGCCAATCAGAACAGCGTGTGGGCGGAGTCTCGCCGCACCAGAGAGTAATCTCGACGGCACTCGCAAGAAAATGAATAAGTAGCTACATAATCAAATTCTCTAATATTACACCATTTAAACATTATTAAAAATACATAGGCTGAGTTACTAAAACAGTCTTTGTCAAAGAATACACTTGTTTGTTCACAGTTTGAATGTTCTTGTTTCCATTTGTTTAATTTCAAGATCTGAGGTGAATTATCCACTGTTGCTTTTACAGCTTCAAAGCTGGAGCACTAAATGATATTCAAAGTCACATTACACGCTTTTAACATTAAATAAAGCACATAAACAGCACCTGAGATTATCATCGCCACACTTTGTGTTTGTTGTTCCAGCGCGACGTCTCAGAAAAATAGAAACCGTTTCTAAAATAGACTCGTCGCCGTCGCGGCCGGTTAGGACAAACACTCTGACTAACATGGAAAATAACCTTTTATTGCGTGTAGTTAGGACACGGTGATGTAGAGATTAACTCAGAGCTTTTTCATGCTGAAACAGCAACATCACACACTAAAGAAAGACTAGTTTCTGAGTGATTAGTTTCTGAGTTCAAAGAGGTTCTCTGAGTGTATCTTCTGCATGTTGTGTGTTACAGTAATTTGACTGATCGTGTGTGTTCTTCCTGCAGTGTGTGTGCGTGCGCTGGAAGTGACGGTGAGCCAGAGCAGTGTCCAGGTGGCCCGAGGTCAGGCCGCCGTCTTGCCCTGTACCTTCTCCACGAGCGCTGCGCTCAATAATCTCTACATCATATGGATGGTCACGCCACTGGCCAACGCCAACCAGCCAGAGCAGGTGAAGAACCACGACACACACACACCGACACACTGACCCGAACAACACTCGCATGCATTTAAAGGGCTGGTATAATGCCCTTTTCACAAGATGTAAAATAAGCCTCTGATGTCCCCAGAGTGTGTGTGTGAAGTTTTAGCTCAAAATACCCCACAGATATTGTTATATAGCATGTTAAAATTGTCACTTTTTGAGGGTGAGCAAAAACACACAGTTTTTGTGTGTGTCCCTTTAAATGCAAATGAGCAGCTCCCGGCACAGGGGGCGGAGCTTCAAGAGCTCGTGTCCTTTTACCTCACACACACACATGCACTGAACATTTCAAAAACTTTTAGCCTTTTATGTTCAAACCGGAGTCAGACAATGATGGAGAGACTCAAGAAGAAGTGACAACATGTAGAAGCAACAGGACATTTCTGAATGGTTAGTTGATGAATTTATGAAGCTGATGTGTAGTTATCTTCTAGTCATTGATTAGCATGTTCTGTCTTGATAATCTATAAATCGTGTTCCGGGGGCGGGGTTTATGCAAATTCTAGGGTTGGTGATGTCACTAACCCGAGAGGAATGTGGTGTAGTCTCTACCAGCCGTTTGTTGTAGTCCTTAAAAAGCGATTTCTAAAAAAGTGATCTCCCTTTGCTTTGAACTTTGAGAGTTTTGTAACTTTGCAGATGTTGATTATGCTCAAACAGCAACATTACACACTAACAGTGTTGGGAACGTTACTTAAAAAAAGTAATTAGTTATAGTTACTAGTTACTTCTCACAAAAAGTAACTGCGTTAGTAACTGAATTACATCATTACAAAAGTAACTAATTACTAGCGAAAGTAACTATTGCGTTACTTAAAAAAAAAAAAAAAAAAGTTTAAATACAAGAAATTTCTTGGATACCCCCAATGTGAAATTTTAAATGAATGAAATGGACACTAAATAGAACATCTTATTATTATTAAACATTGTACACTAATCTACACTATTTTAATGTTGCTGTGGGACAATGTGAGAGACACCTATTAACTTAAATATTAAAACATTATCATTACTATAGTGGAACAACAAAATAATAGATGGTTTAGAACTTTTTATATTTATTGCACAGACCACAACTGGCCAACAAATAAGTCTAAAAATAAATCATGCTTCTTAAGAAATGTACCAAAAAGAAATAAATAGTAGCCTTATAAAAATATTCATACACATACACTAGTGCATATAATTAAAATAAAACTCACACACCTTTACAACTGGTAGACATTCTGTATAGCTTTTAGTTTTAGTTAGTTTTTTCTTCCTCACAATAGTAAGTTTAACAAAAAGTGCTCTCAATATAATACTGAACAATGTATCAACATAAATAATAATAATACGATATAATCTTTTGTGGGTTTATTTTTATAACCTACAGAGAACGTCATCATCAGAGGTTATTTATTTTAGCCAAATTCTAGTCATGTTTGCCGCACGTGTTCACAACCGTCAAACAAATATGTTTGAACGTTCCCTGCAGGTTATTTTGGAGTTTATGTTATATAAACTAATTAAAACATTGCATATGATACCAATATGCTACATATAATGCTGAAATGTGTAATTTATTTATAAATAAAGTATTTATGCTCGGACACATTCGGTCTCTCTCGCGCACTGTCGAGCGCGTTCTCGGACACACTCGGTCTCTCTCGCGCACTGTCAAACGCGTTCTCGGACACACTCGGTCTCTCTCGCGCACTGTCGAGCGCGTTCTCGGACACACTCGGTCTCTCTCGCGCACTGTCAAACGCCTTCTCGGACACACTCGGTCTCTCTCGCGCACTGTCGAGCGCGTTCTCGGACACATTCGGTCTCTGCCGCGCACTGTCAAACGCGTTCTCGGACACACTCGGTCTCTCTCGCGCACTGTCGAGCGCTCTCGCGACATTCGCCTCGCTTTTGTCCAGTCCGGCGCCTTATAAACACTCACACACCAGAGAAAAAAACTTTGCAGCTCCTATGGCTGAGAGAGAGAGCCTACTCGGATGAAAACCGCTTCAGTGAGCTAAACTATAGTAACGCCGCATTTTTATTGACAGTAACGGTAACGGCGTTGTAATGGAGGAAGCAGTAATTAGTTTGATTACTCGTTACTGAAAAAAATAACGCCGTTAGTAACGCCGTTTATTTATAACGCCGTTATTCCCATCACTGCACACTAACTAAAGTTAGAAAAGTGAAATCATAAGCGGGAAACCATTTAGAAGAGTGCTTGATTCTATCCATAAGGATTAACCTTCACAGCGCATTCACAAAGTGCACACAACTTTTGCACTCCCGGGTAAGCTTCATACCGTCATATTTGACTAAAACCATATTGTATTAATAACTTCTTAGCATTAGCAACATATGAATGTGCAAACATTTACATGTCTTAAAAGTGACCATGTTTTTACTAGATTAAACAGCATTTAGTTACAAAATCTATACATACAAAGTCTATATTAATTTTTTTCAACACATTCGCTTGCTTGAATGCAACTCCCCATCATGCACCTGTTCTCATGTCAGTGCAACTGCAGGCGGTACAGTGTGATGCTACACAACTAGATCATAATCAATAAACATGTTTAAAGTATAGACCCCTTCATTGATTTGATTCGTTTTGCTGATTGAGCGTTGAACACAGTGTCTCACATTTCATGGTTTCCACATTAAGCACTTTTTTCCCCCTCTCAAGTCTCTCTTTGAAGACAGCATGTGACTGCCGGCTTCCTGTGGAGATTTCGCAGCGTCCCTGTGTTCATTAGCGGACTGAAGAAGCTGAAGTCGGGAGTGTGTTGGTGATTCATTAACTTAAAACATGACCGTCATCTGACTTTGTGTACGGATGCGGTCCAACACCCTGTAAATACAGCAGGCCTTCACAAACATCCCCATGTTTACCACTGGAGGATTCATTCAGAAACGCCAAAGTAAACACATAAAAACTGCCAACCAGGGTCACGGCACCAGAAATCACCCAGAATTATTCTCACAGGGTTCGTGCAAGGTGCTTAAAGTGCTTCAATTCGACTTTTTGAAATTTAAAGTCTTGGAAAACCCTTGAAAACAGCCATATTTCTGAAGAGGTGCTTGAATTATTGGAAGACATCAGGCTTTATTAGAAAATACTGTTTAATTTTATTGATAAAACCATTTTTTCATGGCTATGAGCGTGATATTGCTCATATAATTATTCAAGTATGATACAGCTTTCATAGTTCACGTCAATATATACATACACACACA
>NC_140223.1:3839268-3899268 GCF_951802725.1 Rutilus rutilus
TCAGTCAAACCTTTTGTTTTACAAAAAAAAAAAAAAAAAAAAACATATTTAAATTAAAGTTCAAATTAACAGATTAAAGTTTGAAAATCTTCCAGTGACTTGAATTGTTTAAAATATTAAGCTTCAAAATCAACCTACTTCCTGCTGAGAGTGATGATGTCGTTGTAATATTTGCATACTGATTTGTGATTGGTCACTTTCTCACTGGATGCTTAAAAGATGCTTAATATTCAGAAAATATTATCAATCTAAATGCAGAGATGAGAAGAAAAGCTGAATAATTGAATAAATGAAATCGAAGTTGTTTAATAATTGAATGAATTTTGCCGCATTAACTGCAAATAATTTTTTGTTTAATACTGCTTTGAAACAATCTGTTGTTAATTAGTTATCAAGTCAAGTCACCTTCATTTATACAGCGCTTTTAACAATATAGATAGTTTCAAAGCAGTTTGGTTGTATAATGCACTATATAAATAAATGTGACGTGTCTTGACTTGGTCTTTGCATTTATTTTATAAGTGAAAACTTCCCGTTATTAATATGGTGTTATTTGTCTGTGTGTGTTTGTTGACAGGTGATCATCTATCAGGGAGGCCAGGTCTTCAGTTTAGCCAATCACATGAACGGGCGTGTGGGTTTCGTGGCCACTATGCCCAGCACAAGTGCCTCAATCTTCATCAACAACACACAGCTGTCTGACACGGGGACGTACCAGTGCCTGGTCAACAACCTCCCGGACCGCGGGGGGCGCAATATCGGGGTCATCGGCCTCACTGTGCTGGGTGAGTCTCGGCCAGAGTGCGTAGGGATGCACAACATATCGGTATCGGCCGATAAATGTTCATTTTTAATGTCATCGTTATCGGTCCGAAAAGAAAATTTGCCCGATATGTTAAAGCTGATAAATAATGGATTATTTATTTTTATGGTGAGACTTTTGTTTTTGTAATCAGGCTCTCAAGTTACAAAAAAAATTGGATTTAAATTTATCGGCCAAAATATCGGTTATCGGCTTTTCAAATATAAAGAATTATCGGTTATCGGTATCGGCCAAAATGTTAATATCGGTGCGTCCCTAACTGATTGTTTTTAATGTATGTTTTTTTTAGTTTGCGCACTGCCCTAATATAATTGCCCCCTGTGGGATTAATAAAGTTGTTAACTTAACTAACTAACTTCCATATGCTTGAACATGAACATGCTATGATGTGCATTACTGTATCCCACAATGCAATGTGCTTAGCTTGACCTACAGAGCGATGAATGAACCGGAGAGCAATTTCAACCACAGTTTTAATATATCTTTCTTTATGTTTGTTTTATTATAATTTGCTTTTACACAAAATTGGATTAAATAATGCAAAACTGGAATAAATAAGCTACATCTAAAACGCTGTAATTTTATTATTATTTAAGTACTATTATAGTTTTTATTTATATTTTGAACTAGTGTTTATTTTTATTTTTTATATCAGTTTTAATTTCAGTTAAATTTTTTGTAATTTTGCATTATGGGGTTTTTTTTCATACATTTTATTTTTTAGGTTTAATTTTAGTTTTAGTTCAGATTTAGTTTTTTTTATTTCTAGTTATTAATTAGTGCTTCAACTAAATTTTGTTTTAGTGAGTTACACAAGCAACATTTCTCATTTTCATAAGGTTTAAGTTGTCATCTAAATTATTTATTTTTTATTGTGCTTTATCAGTTATGTTTTTTCTTAAATAAATATTACTATTTAGGTTTGATTTGTTTATTTTTTTAGATTTAGTGCTTCAACTTAAACTTGTTTTTGTTTCTTGCCAAAGCAAAATTTGAGTCGTCTAATATTATTTTTTTATTATTATTATCGTTTTGTTATGTTTTAGTTAAGCTTTATTTAAATTAACTAAAATGTTTGAACACTTTTAGTTGATGATGATAACCTTAGTGTGAAATTGCATACTAGGTAATAGAAACTGCATGATTTACAACATATGCATGCATTGACATGTGCCGTTCACAACCCCTCTCCCATTGCCTTCTGGGATTGAAGAGTGTCGGATGCACACTCAAAAATCATGACAGAAGTAGAAAGTAAACCATCTGTTTGTTTCTCATGTACTCTGTGTGTGTGTGTGTGTGTGTGTCATGAATGCTAAGGATTTGGTCACACTCTTTTTTGGACAAAGGGTTAGTGTTTTTCAGATGATATCCAGGCATCATTTCACTGATTAAATTATTAATATAATACAGTTATGTGACAATGGTGTTTATTGTTGCATAATGTGTACAGTTTCACATGCTGTTTTTTGTGCACTAACCTGGCAGATTGCACACTATAAATATTGTTGGCTCTGTGACGAGTTGCTTATGGTGGATAAAAGCATCTAACAAATGCATAAATGTAAACAGTGCTGATATTTCATTTCTCACAGGGCCACATTTTTGACTATGGGTATGAAGTTATTCTGCCGGTTATTTTGGCTAAAAAACTCAGCTTATGCAAAGCACACAAGTATATGAATGTCAGTGCCGGAAATGAATGGCTTGGGTCAAAAAATTGCACCAAAATTCAAGACACCAAAAAAATGTCCCCAAATTTACAACTGCTGCCGCGATTAAAATGAAATGTGAAAATGAATAAAAAGTGTTGATGAGCTCATGGCCAATCAGATTAGTCACTGCTGAAACCGCCAGTCTATAGTATTCAGATTTATTGCATTAATAGGTTAATTAAGTCGCCCTGTGGTGAAAATCCAGCTTTTAATGTAGTTTATGTGTCTCTGTGGTGTTTTTAATATGTTTTAAGACAAACCATGTGTAAATTCATAAGTCGACAGCATTGCTGAGTATTTTGTGAACCAAAGACAGTCTCAAAAACACGCTTTGAAATCGCTGGTGTTTCTGACGTCACAAACCTCCTTGTAACCAATCAGATCAACGTGTGATCGTCAACCAGTGGATCTCTGAGCTGAGTGAGTGAGTGGAGGCGGGGCTCATTTGCATATTCATAGAACCGCGCATACTAAATGAGGCAAGGGTGTCGAGTTACAGTCAAGATACTTTAAGGTGTGAAGAATTTTTTTTAAATATGTAGTTTTGGTGATCAAAGATGAGTTTTAAGGGATAAAATGATTGACTACAGGGTGACTTTAAGTATTTGACATAAGACAATACAGATACATTTAAGGTAATTACCCTGGAAATCAATTCTGCCACTTAAAGTCACCATGAAATCAAAATCGAAAATTCTTATTTTCATGGAATATTGCAGTATTTCTTATAAATGATTTATCAGTGCACATTATTATTGTTAAATTCATGTTCCTGGTAATCTTGAATCAGAATAACTCTTCTCTTTATACACAATAATCAGCCGTTTAAATGAATCGGTTGAAACTAAATGAATTACTCATTAACAGTGACTCGCTGCCACCTACTGGTTTTAATTTAACAATGAAAGTATCTTTTCATTTTTTAAATAATTTCTAATATCAATATTCAATGTTTTATGTTTAAAAAACATCACAACAATATTTCTGCATGTGTAACTGCAGGTTAAATGCATTCATGTCCCTCTGAGCTGCATTACAGTGTGTGTAAATGCGAGTTCAGATGCAGCTTCCATGTTTCCACTGAATTGCAAAGATCAGTTGTGTTGATACTGATTTCATTTGATTGTTAACAGCCCTATTGTGACAAATAAATATATAATAATAATAATAATCCATGCATGCATTTAATTAGGTTTAAAAATATGGCTTTATCAAGGAAAAATGCCCATAAAAGGTCAAAATTAATTTAATCTTATTGGAAAAGATTATTTCTATCACGTATGCAAAATGACCACCATATAGAATATGAAGAATATCAAAAGCTTTAGGAGTCAGCTGTCCAGAGCAGTCCTAAACCTGAAGCTACCAACTCAATAAACACACTCAGCAAATATCGTCTAATTATCATTATCGATAAAATCCCAGACAGTCGAGATGTCATGTTTTGTCGGTATGGCTGGCACACACACACACACACACACACACACACACACACACACACACACACACACACACACACACACACCCTAAGTTGAGTAAGCTTAAGTTGATGTTTGTGTCTCTCTGCAGTTCCTCCGTCCAGCCCGTCGTGTCGTGTTCAGGGTTCTCTGGACGTGGGCAGTGATGTGATGCTGTTGTGTGGTTCGGACGAGGGCATCCCGACGCCCACCTACGCCTGGGAGAAGCTGGAGTCGGTGCCCAAACTGCCCCACAATGCCATGCAAGGTACTAAACCCCTGCCCGTGGGGATCCCGTTTTGCCCCACATTCTCCGGTAAATCCACAGCTCTTGACTCATGGTGTGGCGTGACCTCTGCCCGCCCCGGTCACCCGTGTGTGTGTGTGTGTGTGTGTGTGTGTGTGTGGTGACTTCACCCGCTCTCTCTCCGAACAGTGTGACGGCTTTAGAATACGGCTACACAATCTCCACAGACACGCCTTGGGATTTCAAGATGTTTATTACTGTCAAAATCTAAACTCACGTTCATAACACACGTTCATAACTCACGTTCATAACACACGTTCCTGGCCCTGTGCAACCGGTTCGCTTCAACACTTCTCAAGCTCTTCATAAATCATTTCTATGAATAATGACACGATCGTTCTGCCATCTAAAGACGTCATGTGATGAAAACAAGCTGTTTCTTGCTCTTTTTGTAATAGTAAGAGTTTGATGTGACGGTTAACATTTAAAACACTTCCACAGTCACAGCAATGCTGTTTTAGTTTATTCAGATTATATTATTATATCATTTAGAAAAATTTTGAAGTAACTTTTAGTTTTATATTTCCAGTTTTAATTTTACATACACATATATAAAGACACACACACATATATATATATTTATTATATATTATATATACACACATACATACACACACACACACACATATATACACACACACATTATATATATATATATATATACAGTGAGGAAAATAAGTATTTGAACACCCTGCTATTTTGCAAGTTCTCCCACTTAGAAATCATGGAGGGGTCTGAAATTGTCATCGTAGGTGCATGTCCACTGTGAGAGACATAATCTAAAAAAAAAAATCCAGAAATCACAATGTATGATTTTTTAACTATTTATTTGTATGATACAGCTGCAAATAAGTATTTGAACACCTGAGAAAATCAATGTTAATATTTGGCACAGTAGCCTTTGTTTGCAATTACAGAGGTCAAACGTTTCCTGTAGTTTTTCACCAGGTTTGCACACACTGCAGGAGGGATTTTGGCCCACTCCTCCACACAGATCTTCTCTAGATCAGTCAGGTTTCTGGGCTGTCGCTGAGAAACACGGAGTTTGAGCTCCCTCCAAAGATTCTCTATTGGGTTTAGGTCTGGAGACTGGCTAGGCCACGCCAGAACCTTGATATGCTTCTTACAGAGCCACTCCTTGGTTATCCTGGCTGTGTGCTTCGGGTCATTGTCATGTTGGAAGACCCAGCCTCGACCCATCTTCAATGCTCTAACTGAGGGAAGTAGGTTGTTCCCCAAAATCTCGCAATACATGGCCCCGGTCATCCTCTCCTTAATACAGTGCAGTCGCCCTGTCCCATGTGCAGAAAAACACCCCCAAAGCATGATGCTACCACCCCCATGCTTCACAGTAGGGATGGTACTCATCATTCTTCTTCCTCCAAACACGTTTAGTGGAATTATGACCAAAAAGTTCTATTTTGGTCTTATCTGACCACATGACTTTCTCCCATGACTCCTCTGGATCATCCAAATGGTCATTGGCAAACTTAAGACGGCCTTGACATGTGCTGGTTTAAGCAGGGGAACCTTCCGTGCCATGCATGATTTCAAACCATGACGTCTTAGTGTATTACCAACAGTAACCTTGGAAACGGTGGTCTCAGCTCTTTTCAGGTCATTGACCAGCTCCTCCCGTGTAGTTCTGGGCTGATTTCTCACCTTTCTTAGGATCATTGAGACCCCACGAGGTGAGATCTTGCATGGAGCCCCAGTCCGAGGGAGACTGACAGTCATGTTTAGCTTCTTCCATTTTCTAATGATTGCTCCAACAGTGGACCTTTTTTCACCAAGCTGCTTGGCAATTTCCCCGTAGCCCTTTCCAGCCTTGTGGAGGTGTACAATTTTGTCTCTAGTGTCTTTGGACAGCTCTTTGGTCTAGGCCATGTTAGTAGTTGGATTCTTACTGATTGTATGGGGTGGACAGGTGTCTTTATGCAGCTAACGACCTCAAACAGGTGCATCTAATTTAGGATAATAAATGGAGTGGAGGTGGACATTTTAAAGGCAGACTAACAGGTCTTTGAGGGTCAGAATTCTAGCTGATAGACAGGTGTTCAAATACTTATTTGCAGCTGTATCATACAAATAAATAGTTAAAAAATCATATATTGTGATTTCTGGATTTGTTTTTTTAGATTATGTCTCTCACAGTGGACATGCACCTACGATGACAATTTCAGACCCCTCCATGATTTCCAAGTGGGAGAACTTGCAAAATAGCAGGGTGTTCAAATACTTATTTTGTGCACTCTTTGTATATATAAATTGTATGTGGTTTTGTCAGTTTAAGTTTTTCCATCTAATTTTATTTCAGCTTTATTTCAAATCAACAAAAAATATTTGTAATAGTTTTAGTCAACAGTCACAGTTCCACCAGGCCTGATAACTCACTTCTGTAGGGACGGGTTTGTTCACAGATGCTGGAACAGAAAACACACTCAACAAACTGTTCCAACACAGTTTAAGCACAAACTAACTCTTGAACGACTGTTTCAGATGTCTGTGGATGTATACGGTACAGTAGCCTTATTCTAAAGATGGATGTTATATTTTTATGCTTAATAAATCAATCTGCTTTGGCCTCAAAAGGCTTTCACAGCTGTGAGACATTTTTACTTTCTCGATCAGGAACAGAGATGAACAGAAACTGTGATTGTACTGCCATCTAGAGGCCACTAGTTTCACTGCAACAGCGACTCACAGGAATGGTTCATTACTATTTAAACACAGTGTGTGTAATGTTACCGAGTTTCAAGAAGAACATGTGAGGTCATATAAACGCCTAAACTTTCTTTTCCCATTGAAACGGTTTAAGAAAAAACCTTAATATTTCATAAACACCTTTATCAGTGTTGTGTCATGAATATTTTGACATCAGGAACGGAGAAGAACTTACTTGTGTTGTCAGTGTATTCATTTGCATGTAAGCCCAATATAAAAACAAGTTTTCAATAATTATCTTTGTTTTGTAGTGTCAGGGTTAGGGCTAATTACTGTGATGCTGTCAATCAGTCTGGATTTGAGTTCTAATAGTTATATTTTTAGATTTTTTAATAGTTTTAGTTAACAATAACAACAGTCAGCCATGAACGATTCACTGAGGAGTCGTTCTCTGATTTGTGAACTGTGATTCTTTGATTCAGTGACTCAAAAGAGTGATTCGCTCTATGGATGTATATTCCCACAAATATCCATGACTTTCCATCTCACAGGGAACATTCTCAGAGCTAAAGTTCTATCATAGTTCTTTCAAAGTTATGAACAAACATTAATAGAACATTTGTTCAAAGTTCAGACACTGTTCTCAGAGCATTAGCACACACACACACACACACACACACACACACACGTTCTTTATACGTCGCTCATGGAATGTTTTGTTCTGAAAATGTTTTTTAAATATAAAAAAATGTTGGGAAAGTTCAGAGAACATTTAAACATTCCCGTGATGCGTGAGGGATGACGAAATGGAATATACCAAGAATTTTTTTTTTAAACTGGATGTTCAGAAATAATTTTTTCATAACTTAATGGGAACATTACAAAAACAAGCTGAGCTCAACAGCCCTGGAAAACACAATTTAACATTTCCAAGTAGGGCTGGGTATCGTTCAGATTATGTTCGATAATGATACTGATCCCATGACTTCGATACCGGATCCTGAACGATACTTTTTCCGATGGCAATTTTATGAACAGATAATTAATGTGAAGAGGGAAAGAAACAAGAAAGCAAAACTGTTAATGCAGCCGACCTTAAGGATAAGCACACTTTACAAGATTTACACATTTTCATTTTTCTGGATTCCATTTTTTTTTTTTCTGGATGGTTAAATTACATTGTATTAATCAAAAAGCATGTGTAATTAATTGAAATCATGAATCTCGTTCATTCAATTTAATAGCAATTTATTAACGGTTTAACAAAAACTACATTCTTAATGGTTTTTGTCTAAATAGTTTGTCTATATTCCATATAAAGGTTTAATCAAAAACATATCTAATTAACTGAATTCATTAAAATAACGTAATTTATCAATTTGTCATTTTTATAAAAATTATTATTATTATTTTTTAATTCTGTGTTGTGCATTTACATTTTTCTGGGAATCACATGAAGGCATAAAACATTAATTTATCTTTTAGTCAAATGAAATTTAAACAAACCCTTTAATTTAAATTAAATTAAACTTTAATTTTTGGTTCAACAGGTTTACTGCTAAAATTATAATATGGTAGAAAATTAGTTTTAATCATAATAATTAGTAGTAGTATTACATTAAGATGTAAATGATACTGTACAAGAGTAATATATTTCTATCACAGTTTTTTGTTAAACCAAACTTTTATTTTGTCGGGTTGCCGACTAGACCTTCTTCTGTGATGAGATAATACTTGCTCTCAAAAAAAAAAAAAGAAAAAAAAGTACAAGTGAGAATATTAAACTGCAAAAGGACTATTTAAATATGAATCCTGCCATTCGTTGCCATCAAGCCGGTGTAAACCAGTGTTTTTCCTTGATCCACAGCCAATCACCAGCTCTTGATTTGGGCACATCACACATGCCTCATGCTTATAGTTTCACTGACATTGACAAGATTAACCCCTCAGGTCTCGAAATTCGGTACTGAACGACAAGACATTTTTTGACACTCGACGGGATCGAGGCAATTCGGTCTAGAGCCCTGCATTTCAGCCCGAGCCCGACGGGCCCCGACTTTTTTACGCCCCTAGGGCCGGGCTTCGGGCCAATTTTCACGTCATAGTTCACATGCGGGCCGGGCCTCGGGCCTTTTTTGGGTTATCCTTCTTTTTATATTTTTAGACATTAATTAAAAAAATATGAGAAGTTGACGTCGACGATAGAAGAACAAACATAAAAAGACATTTAATAACCTTATAACTTTCATAATCTTATAATTACACTGACATATGATTGACATGACAGTCTCACGCACGCAAGCACGCGCACACACAGAAGGTTTCCCGTCAGCGCAACCAACGATTCACCTCACGTGCAAATAATGGAGAATATTAAGAGAAAAATCGCAGAGTGATAGAAGAGAGGACTGGGTTAAAATCTTCCACTGTGGATGCTATTCTTTTTCTCCACGATGCTCTGTAAGAGACTGTTCTAACTTTTCGTTTAATTGGACTTTATTTGGAAACTAGGCTACTGATGTTTTTCGTTTGATTTGACTTTATTTTCGTTTAACTGTTGGAAACTACTGGAAAAAAGAATGGCCATGTTTTGTGGTGCATTTTTGAGGTAAGATAACCTGCAAGTTTGTTTTTGATTTATTTTATTTTATTTGCTCTATTGCTCATTTCGTTTGCGAGCGCTGTTGTGAGCAGCCTGATCCTGCCTCAGTATTTCAAAAAAAATGTAGGCTACTCACTGTGGTTTAATAAAAATGTTTATCAAAAATATCTATGGATTTTATTGTAGCCAAGTAAAGTATTAGCGTTGATTTAAGAGGCTAAATTGATCAAACATGTTTTACTCGCTGTCGGCTCGGCTGCTTGGTCGTTATTTTTATTTATTTTTTAAATGCTCCAAACATTTGTCTAAATTAACTTAATAAAGAAATGAAAAGAAAAGAAACATAACTAACAAAACGGACATATTTTAATGGCTGCAAATAGGCCAGGCTGCCGCTGTAAAAAAAAAAAAAAAAAAAAAAAAAAAAACCGGGCTCGGGTCGGACTCGGGCTGATAATTCTGATGAGCTGTCGGACACGGGTCGGGCTAGGGCCTGAGCGTCTCGGGCCAGGGCCGGGCTCGGGCCTAGATTTGAGGCCCGTGCAGGGCTCTAATTCGGTCGGTGCCTAAAAAGTATCGAACTCGATATCCATCCCCATCTCCGAGTTTGTCAGATTCAGATTCATATTGTTTTATTTAGTGCCATGTCAGCATTCAAAGCTATTTTCATGGCAAAAATTCAATTACAAAAATACAAATATCATATAAATACAATAAAAACCAACCAAAAAAAAAAAAAAAAAAAAATAGCAAGTCATATTATACAAGATTTGTTTTAATTAACATATGATAAAAAAATCCAAAAACTTTTTAGGCATAATCTTACTAAATAAGTCCTTAAGTGAAATAACTTCATAACAGAGAGGGGAATCTTACAAAACATGCATAGAGTTGGGTCTTTACCTTTACGCAAAAAAGCATGAGTCAGACTTCTATGACCTAAACAACTCCAAGTTTGTCAAAAAGAACAATAGTCAAGTTCTTCTCCAGCAGATCTAATACATAATTTTGGTAACACTTTATTTTACAGTGTCCTTTTTACATATGTTACATGTACTTACCATAGTAATGACAGTAAATTATGCATAACTAACCCTCAACCAAACCCTAATCCTACCCCAAGTCTATAGTAAGTACATGTAGTTCACTAATATTACTTAAATAAATAATTACACTGTAACAATGACACCTTCAAATAAAGTGTAAGCATGATTTCTATAGGGCGTGATCAGTGTGAAGTTTTCAACGAGTTGATCTGTGCTCCTCAGATCAGATGCAGGGTACGGTGACGCTGAGAAACATCAGCACCAGCACATCTGGACTGTATCAGTGTTCGGCGTCCAACGCCATCGGGAAGAGCACCTGCGTCCTCAACCTGCAGGTCGTGGCCCGTAAGTCTCACACACACACACACACTCGTTCTGCAGCTCTCAGTAAACACTGCTGTTGGTCTGACTGTGCTCTCGGTCTCTGGCGTGTGACAGCGCAGCCTCAGGGCGTGGGTCTGATCGCAGGAACCGTCGTCACTGGGGTTCTGGCGCTGGTCATCTGCTCTTTACTGGTGCTGGTCACGCTCTTCTACTGGAGGAACAAGAACAAATACGAGGAGGAGGAAATTCCCAACGAGATCAGGTGACATGTTTGTATATACACATGCATATTTTGCAAGTTTTACGTGTATAAGCAACATTTTTAAAAGGAGTAGTTTTATATTTCTCAATTGTGTTTACTTGATTACTGATCGCAATGCATCATGGGATTGTAGTTCTTTCCCCTCACTAAAGTCGTTAAGTACCTTTGCATTTTTGTCCGATTTTCAAATCAAAGTTTGTAATGTTGAGACTTCTCAGACTTCACATTTCGATGAAGCTTGTTTGTGTGCTGAATTATACGAGTATAAAGTTAATTTAACACTCCCAAAATATGAAACAACATTTAAAGAACTCATATGATGAAAAAACTTAAAAACAAGCTGTTTCTTGCACTTTTGCAATAATATAAAGAGTTTGATGTGAAATAATGTAACATTATTTTAAATACTGTTACATATATTTTAGTATTATTTATATGTTATTATAGTATTTATTACAATTTTGAATTAACTTTTATTTAGGGATGCACCGATATAAACATTTTGGCTGATACCGATAATTCTTTATATTTTAAAGCCGAAAACCGATATATTGGCCGATAAATCTAAATCAAAATTTGTATATCATTTTTGAGAGCCTGATGTTCTCATGAGAATGTTCTCATTATAATTTTATGTAGTCTACCTTTTTGAAGGGATTTGAAGCAATTCAAAACCATCATGTTGAACTGCACATCTGAGGGAAATAATACATTATTTATCAGCTTTAATATATCGGACAAATTTTCTTATCGGGCTTATAACGATAACTTCAAAAATAAACATACATCGGCCGATAGCGATATAGTGGCCGATATATCGGGCATCCCTACTTTTATTTTTATATTTTCATTTTAAATGTTAGTGTTTTGTCATTTGTTTTTTTATTATTCCTAATTAGCTTTATTTAGATTTTTATTTATTTTATTTCAGTTATTTATTTTATTTTATTTTATTTAATAATTTGTTATATCAACTTTATTTTAAATCAACAAAAATCATTTTTAATTGTTTTAGTTAACTATAACATCACTGTCAGTCAGAACATTTACTGGACGATTCACACGTGAGTGATTCATCGATTCAGGGACTCAAAGGTTCGATATCTAGCTGATTAAAAATACATTAATCAACATTTGAAGTGGATCAAAAAAAAGTTAATCAAGTTGTTAATCAAAGACAAGTACGGGTATTGTTCAAAATTAATGTATAACCTTGATGAAAGGTTTTGATCCACTTCAAATGTTGACTAATTTTACAGCTTAGTAAATTATATATTGCCAGAAATTCCCAAACCCAATTTTTAAAAGTCCCTGATGTATCCAAGTTTGGAAATGTAATGGAGTGTAACAGTCGGATTGCGGTAGTAAAAACTCCATAAGGAATTAGATTTTTAATGATAACATATAAACCTTTAAAGGCATCCTTACTGTGAGCTGCGAGGTTGTTAATCGATGGCATTTGCTTCTGTCCGCATTATTTCAACATAGTTTTAAAATAAACATGTTTAAAAGTGAAACTCATGTTGAAAAACTACATTACCCATGATGCTGTACAGAAAATTAGTCGTAAAACAGTCTTAAAGCACATTAAAAACACCACATAAACTACTTTAAAAGCTTGATTTTCACCACAGGGGGACTTTAAAGGAGTAGTTTTAAATTTCTCAATCGTTTTTAATTCAATTACTGTTCGCAATGCATCATGGGATTGTAGTTCTTTCCCTCACTAAAGTCGTCAAGTACCTTGCAATCAAAGTTTGTAATGTTGGGACTCACACATAGACTGTAAAAAATATGGACAAAGCGTCTGTGACGTCACCCATAGACTTTCTGAAGAACGGGTTTGAAGCCGTTTATGGGGGGTATGGGCGGCGCCATCTTGGAAAATCTTGGGAAATCCTAACCCCGCCCACCTTCTAACACAGCGTGCGTCACTCAGCTCGCTCTGCTACTCGGTTATCTCTGTGTATATTTTAGGCAACGAAATGTGTTATAAAACACCATACGAACTCTTTTCGTTTTCAATTAAAGAAATCTTAAACATTATAGCCACACAAATGTGGTTCAGGCAATGCATATTGATTATATTCAACTGCACATAACGTTTGCCTATTTATGAAAAAAACAAAATATAAAACACAAACCTGCCTCTTTTCATTTTAAATATATTACACATTTTATGGTCCAGGCAATATGTGCATTTGTACTAAACAACAGATTTTACAGTAAACAACATTACAGATCATCTTCGTTGTATTATAATTTAAAATGACAAAACTCAACCCAGTCTCTTTTTGTTAAATTTCAGTTTTATCAATATTAGCCATTATAAAAGTATAAGTAAAAGGTATAAGAAGCTATACAAATAAAGCAAACAATTCAGTCAAACATACAAAGTCAGCGCTCTATAGTCTATACATCGGTAAAGTTATAATAGCTTATAAAGTTCTGAAACTTCCCCTCAGCCAAAACGATTGCCCAGGGAAAAAAATTTTGATTCACGAGACCAAAAATCGCCCATTAGATATACACAAGACGATATAGATATACACAATATCTCATGTTTAACCACTAAAGAGACGCCAGAGTCCGCGGCATTGGCGGCAAACCTCATAACGTCAAGCCGATGAAAGACTGCTCCAGGTGGGGTACATGAGCGCCGAGCGCCCGGTCATCGCTGGATCAACTGGATAAAATGTTCATAAATCTTTAAATAAACCACAGATTTGAGCTTTAAACAACTACATTCTCGCCTGAAAAACTCTTAAAACTACATTTCATGATACATAAACAGTAGTATTATATGTCAACTGTATTAAAAAATGGCGCTTCTTGTTGTCATTCTCCGTGGCGCTGCCTTGTCAGCTGTCAATCAAGCTGTCACTCAAAGTTAACCACGCCCTTATTGTCATATATTTTATATCTAAATACGATCTAAACTAACAAGTTAGAAAAAAATTCACCCCCCTCACAGTTGTCAGGCACTCGGAAGCTATCGAAAAATACAATAAAAGTCCATGGGACCAACTTGTAAAAGCATGAATTTATGCTGTGAAAACGGACATTTTAACATGGGGGCTATGGACATTTGCTCCCTTTTGGGACCTCCCTCTAGCGGATTTTCGATGTATTGCAGTTTTTCGCACTTCCGGGTAGGCTTCATTTTTCAGATCAGAATGTTGCCGCTTGGACTCACATCATGGCTTATAACACTTTAACGAAGACTTTTGAAATGAATGGAAAAGATATACGCTCCAACACGGCCAAAATATTACACACGCCCCAGATGTGGGCCAGATCTGAGCCGACACTATATTGCTGTCAGGACTTGCCACGCTGCAACGGCTCTATCCGTTGTTTAAAGACCTAATCAAATATTTTGACTCAGATCAACATTTCATGTCTAATTATTTACTTATGTGGCAAGTAGCAGTGTAATAAGTGGGATAATGTACATCCAGCCGCTTGTTATCTCAGAATAAACCCCCTTCAAGCTGATGCAAGACCTGATCCTGATCACCCTGTCGGGGGTTATTCTGAGATAACAAGCGGATGGATGGACATTATCCCGTACTTAACGAAGACTTTTGAAATTAATGGAAAAAATGTGCCACTGAAAACATGGGCAGTATGTTTTCAGCCTTCCAGTTTCTCTCTTGAAACCTACACGGGAAGGGACTTAAACTGCAGTTCATCGACTGGCCGCTTGAGACTGGATGCAAAAGAGAGTCAATCCCATAGACTCCAATGTTAGAATAGAGTTAAAACTTTACAGCAGAAAAAAAAACATGTTCACAGCCTGGTGCAAATAGTGGTTTTGGTCTATATAGCTAATTTTGCCCTTCATGAGAACTGTGAGGGGGGTTGAATTTTTTTATAACTCATTCGTTTAAATGATATTAAGCCTTAAAGTTGTGCATAATTAAGGGCGTGGCCACTTGAGTGACAGGTGGATTGCCACTGCTGTAACTGCCGTCACGTCACCTCAGATAATCCCGGCTTTTGCCCCAAAAACGCTCTTCAGAAACTTACGGGTGACGTCACGGACACTACGTCCATAGTGTTTTACAGTCTATGGTTTGCACTCTATCTGATTCAGATTCTCACATCTAATTCTACTTCCTCACACAGGGAGGACGATCTCCCACCGAAGAGATCATCATCAGTCAAAGCGTTCCAGGCCGACGCCTCGTCCTCGGAGAACGACACGCTCACGTCCACCAACACCTACAACAGCCGCTACTGGCACAACCCCAAACCCAACTACGACACCAACTCCTACACGCGCTACAACGGCGACACGCGGCAGACCTTCACCGGCGTCTCGAACGCCCCCCCACGCCCCGCGTACGCTAACGGCAGCCACACCCTGCCTCCGCCCAAGACTTTAGTGGTCACGACTAACTCCGCCCCCTCACCACCCGTCATGACCCGCAGCAACGGCTCGCTGAGCCTGCGCCCCCCCGTCAAGACAACACCGCCAGTGGCGCACGGACAACAGCACACACACACACACTCGTACGCCGTCAGCCAAGCCACGCTCGAGCGCATGGGCGCCGTCCCCGTCATGGTGCCGGCGCAGAGCCGAGCCGGATCCCTCGTCTGACACGAACATTAAAACTCTTTTATATAACCTGAGTTCAGCTGATGCCAACTAAAACTGCTTTGTTAACATCCCCAATGCCCTTGTTTTTGATATTGCCTGGTTGCTTGTTAGTTCATTTTTTGATAAACTGGCAGAAAAAGGGCCCTTGAGCGACAAATACACTTAAAATCACGTGATCTACTGTATTTCTCAAACCCAAGAGAAAATATCTGAATGTGCATGATGCTTAGTTTGATTAGATCAATACGGCTGTTTTGTACTACAATTGTACTGCTTTTGAACACTGGAATCACAAAAAGGAATATATGGAAGCTTGTTTCCGCCACGGTAATTAATTGCGACTTTTTATACCACAATTTAGTTGTTTTTTTCTCACAATTGGGAGTTTTGCTGCAGTCATGCCATGTCGTAATTACCTTTACGAGATGACAACATGTGACATTCTATTCGGAGCTGCTCAAGTCCTCGAACACAGAATTATGCATTTCTATAGCAACACTATAATAAATCTGCAGTGGTCATGTGGTAGGTACAGTGGTCAGGTGGTACAAAGCTGAGCTCTTAGAAAATTCTGAGTTTACAAGTTGTAAATAGTGTCTCGTAATCTCGTAATTACGGTAATTCCGACATGCCATGAATGCACCTTTTACATCTCGCAATTCTAACTCTTTTCTCGCAATTCTGACTTTTTTCTCGGAATTTTGACATTTCTCTCCGAATTCTGAGTTTACATCTCGCAATTCTAACTCTTTTCTCGGAATTCTTCGTTTACGTCTCGGAATTCTGACTTTTTTCTCCGAATTTTGACTTTTCTCGGAATTCTGAGTTTACATCTCGCAATTTTGACTCTCTTCTCGGAATTGAGTTTACATCTCGGAATTCTGACATTTTCCTCGGAATTTTGACTTTTCTGGGAATTCTACATCTCGCAATTCAGTTTTTTCATGGAATTCTACATTTATATTTAGCTAATTTTTACTTTTTTCATGATGGAATAAAAAAAAAAAAAGGTAATTACTTACATTTTTTCCTCAGAGTTCATATGTCACAATTCTTTTTAAAAAAGTCAGAATTGTTAGATATAACAATTTTTGTTTTCACAGCAGAAATAAGCTTCCATAGAAATAAGTGTGCGATTTAATGCAAGAATGATCCATTTCCTCCAATCAGATGCAGCCTTTGACTTGAGTTTGACAGTATTACTGCAGGACAGACGAGCTGTGTGTCGTCCTCATGTGCGTTTGGTTTCTTATGAAAGAAAAGTCTTACTTTGATCTGTCTTAACAATCCTAATCCGACACTACTGACTAGAGCCGTAGTCTACCTCTAAAACACTACAGATAGAGGCTAATCAATAGTGTAGGTCTCATCATGACGTACTACATCAGAACTACAGGAAATCCACTTCAATCGGGTGCTGCTTTCAAACAGGTAGTTGCATATTGTCCTGTGTGTTTTATTAAGGATTACTGAGAAACGTTTGATGATATTAACACATTCACTGTTTATTTTTGTTCATTTGTTGCTTTGTCTGGTTGTTTTTTTAAATAATGTAAATAATGTAACTACTTGTAGAATAGAATGTGAATTAAAACATTCTTTTGCCCAAATCTCACTTGTGATTTTTTCGGGGGGGGGGGGGGGGGGGGGGGGGGGGGATATCATCTTTGATTGAACAGATTAAATCTCATAAATGCATGTTTGTTGAAACATTTTCATAGTGATCAGGTGTATTTTTTTCTCTTGATATTGTTCATATTATTGCACAAATGTTTTTATACTGACTAAATCCAGTTTGTGCGTGTGCATGTGTGTGTAAACACCGTCTGTCTAAAGGTCGATGTTGTACAAATAGTGATTGAGTGTTTTAAAACGGTTTGCTGCTGTTTGTCATCACAGTTATGTGAAAAAACCCCTCTTCAGAAACATCAAACTCCTCTGGACTGGCCTAAATCAGGAGGAAAACATCCCAGTGAACTCAACAAGGTGAGTAGATACTCATGATCAACTCTGAATACTCAAAATATGATAAGATCTGTGGTTGAATGCATGCCATTTAAAGATTAGGGTGTTTTAATGGATGATGAAAACAAAACGTATGCCTTAATTACAGTTAGCTATATTTACTGTGAGCTACTGTTCAAAAGTTAGCCGTCACAAACGTGTTCATGTCTCTTTTACACCAGCAGATGGAGGTGATAGTCTTGTTTTTCATCCATGTATCAAACAGGTTGATTTACATCAAATCTGCTGCGGTTTCTTGATGTCTGAATCCATGAGCTGGACAGCGATTCTGCTTTTAATACATCTGACCTCAGCGCTCCAGTCACCAGGTGTGCTAGTCGTGAAAACGTCATTTCTAAATTTTCTCTGAATTTTTCTTTTTTCTTTCTTGGTCATGTGAAATTCAGGGAAAATTATCAATTGAAGGGAATGTTCAATTATTTTATTATTTTGCAATCATGATGCACTGTAAAATGTACTTAGTCGATTTAGAAAACTTGTGGAAACCGATTGCCTTAAATTGAGCAAGTCAATTAGCTAATTTTTGACCTCTTAGTAGAGGTAACTACTTGGAAACCTCAAGTGTAACTCAAGTGTGAGTACTTCACTCAGTCAACTTAAAGATTTAAGTACACTGATCTCAAACAAAACACTAGTTTCTCTGTCTTCTCCTGGACTGAAGTACAGGCTCTACTCTGTAACCTCACTAAAATGAACACAAACCCTTTAACCCTTGTGCGTCCTTAATGGACATCTTTGTTTTTTGTTATGTATAATTTTGCCTGTGTTAATGCCAACTGCACAAATTTTGGCACAGGTGTGTATTTTTATTTCCATTTTACTATTTCACTCCCATTTCCTTTAAAATTGTTATTTTGCACTAGGTACACAAAATGTGACCCTGGATCACAAAACCAGTCACATGTCGCACGTGTATATTTGTGGAAATAGCCAACAATACATTGTATGGGTCAAAATTATCCATTTTCTTGAATGCTGCACAATCGCCAACATAAATGAACAACTTTAAAGGAGATTTTCTCAATGTTTCGATTTTTTTGCACCCTCAGATTCCAGATTTACAATAGTTGTATCTCGACCAAATATTGTCCTATCCTAACAAACCACACATCAATGGAAAGCTTAATTATTCAGCTTTCATGTGATGTATAAATCTCAATTTCAACAAATTGACCCATGTGACTGGTTTTGTGGTCCACGGTCACAAATAGTTCCTCTCAGCACCTTTTGGACAAAAATGTCCGCATTAAAACCGCAATTTTTCATCCCAGGGCCATTTAACTATAAAATGATGCAATCTTTCTTAAGAGGCTTTCATTCTGTTGGCAAGGCTTAACATTTTTACTATTTTTTAACCAGATGGTGCCATTTTTTTCAGGTTTGGCCTATAAAGCAAATACTCGCTTTATTCCTGTTTTCTGCTTCGGCATATTATAGAGCCAGTTGGATAAATTATGCAGCGATAATTGTGTGGGTGTGTTGGTATGGATGTCAGAGTGTGGTTCGTATGTGTGTAATAAAACATATATATTTGTTTATTAATAATAAATCACAAATCCAACCTCTGTGTCCCAGTGGAGTTTTACTGGCATCCAATGGGGAAGATTTGGTACTGCGCCCAAACAAAATCTCACTGAAAGCTAATTTTTTTAGATATTATCCTCAAATTTGGAACACAACTTGTTTAGATTTATGGCTTTGATTTTCTAGCAGTTAAACATTTTCATAAAATATAAATTTTATATAAAATAATGCTCATAAATCATTTTCATAAACCTAAACCTATAACTTTCTTTTTTTTTGGTTTTACTTTTTAAAATGTTTTTACTTCAACAATAATCTGCCACGGATTTAACTCAGGCATAGGCAAAAGAATATTTCCTCCTCAACTACATAAAACATTAGCCTTTACATATTAAAGCGGCACATTTGTAATGATGAGCCGCCGTCCGGATAGGGGAGAGCAAATGACGCATGAGTATGTAGCATAGCATATGTAGCATGTAGCATAGCTTCTTAGTGAATAAAGCAAACAGTTGAGCCATAGCTTCGCAGATAACAATCACACACACACACACACACACACAGCCATTGACACACGGTCTGAAAATTGTATCCGAATTCCACCCCCACTTCCTTACCTACCCTATCGAAATACACAACCACAATATAATACAAGTCTCCATTCGAAAATGCATAACATTCAGTGCAAATACTCACAAATAATAATTATCAAACTTAAACTTGATTATATTCAAATTATTAAATCACTCCATCGAGTCCAAATATGAAATTGAAATGGCTCCAACAATTCCGGCACCTTATTGGACAGTTCTAATAATTCATTAAAAAAAGGAGCCATATTTCTTACAAAAGTTGGCCAAAGTGTCAGAGTCTTATGATCTTACGGCCAGTTTCTTCATATTCTCATCATGACACGTCTCTTGAAAGCATAATTTGCTAACGGGTCTCTCCAGAACACTGTTCTTTGTCCTCGCTTTAACTCGCCGTGCCTTTTGCTGTCCGGGAATGTCTCCAAAATCCGACCTAAAGGCCAAGAATTCTGTGTTGAATGGAAGGCATATTTGCTAATGACCATCTCAGTTATGAACAGTTGTTCACATTTTCCAGGAATCTCTGGTCCTCAAAAGAAAATCCGGGTTTCTCCTCGTATGCTTGAGAAGTTGGCCCAACTGAGGGAAGAAACAGCTCCAAAGAGATGTGCATTCATCATTCCTGAACTCTTCCAGCAGCTGACTGATGGCACCATTACGCCACCACTAGAATCTCAACAACAACAAAAATCAAGGTCTTCTTTAGGAACCTTGACTTGCTGAAACATACCCTCTATTACCCCTTTTCCACCAAGGCAGTGCTGGTTCCGGTTCGGAGCCGGTGCCTACTCGCAAACCAGTTCTTTGTGTTTCGACAGCCAAAGAACCGGTTCTCGGCCAGGAAAATTGGTTCCAAAGCGGCACCAACTCTTTGCTGGACTAGAACCGTTCTTTTACCACGTCATGCTTACGTCGGGGGCTGGGGGCGGGGTTATTGTCGAACTTCTTCTCGAATGTAACCTCCGTCTATAGTAATCCAGACGAGCAGCACAAATGTGTTCTAAACGTCTTCTCCTGACCCCAATAAAGGATCGCAAAGCCAGGAGAAACATTTGCAGAAAGACGATGTAGTCCGCCATTGTAACTGTTATGCTTGAATTTGGCGTTTCTAGGAAAGCTAAGACGTAGCCTATGGCAACGTGCACAGTGACGTAACGACGTCGTTCGCTGGGCTCTCTAGTCAGTGGAAAAACAAACAGGTTCTGAGAAGGTTCGCAAGTTGAACCAGCACCAGTTCCGAACCAGTTCTTTTTTGGTGCAAAAGGGGTAAATATCACAGCTAGAGGATTACACCTAAGTGGGTATTTGTGAGATCTGGACCCTGCAACAAATCTGAATTCAATGAAGAAACCTTGGAATGAGGCGACACAATCAAATAGCACTGATTTTCTTTTTCCATTCATGGTAGACTAGACTCCATGTGCCATCCTCTCTGACGAGCTCCTCTTCTGGTACTCGCTCTGCATGACCCTTCTTTCGGATGTCGCCAATAAAGTCTCTGTAATCTGATCCTCATCAAACCCGTCACCATACCGGCGTGATGAATCCGATCTTCAACCAGATGAACTGGATAAATACTCTGAATGTTCTGATCCAATCTAAATTCTGACCTGTAATGTTGCCTGAATCATAATCGTACACTGTCCGGTCACTGGCGAGAGAACTGAGCGACTGAGCCTGGGTTCCCCCCCAAGGTTTCTTTCTCCATTCTGTCACTGATGGAGTTTTGGTTCCTCGCCACTGTCGCCTTTGGCTTTTGGCTTGCTTAGTTGGGGACATTTAATATTCAACAATATTATTGATCTGCCTGCATTGACACCATTATATGTGAACTGAACTGGACAATGACATCACTTTTCTCCAGAGCAGCTATATTTATATATATATATATGAACTAAATTATTAACTTTTTTTTCCAAAAATGAACCATCACTGAACTTACTTAAGCTGGACTATGACGCTATTTTCTTCTAGAAGTAAACTTTGGTGTATTATTTTTTGTTTGTTTGCTGTTATCACTGTAAAGCTGCTTTGAAACAATGTGCATTGTAAAAAGCGCTATATAAATAAAGGTGACCTGACATGAATGCTTCATCCTTCCCGAATCTCTTGAGTATACTCAGGGCTCGTTGTTCTGCAATCTTTTTGTTATCAAGGCAGGGTGAGGTCGGGTTTGCGAAATGGAAGGTATATTTGCTAATGACCGTCTCGTTTAACAACACCGTCTCTTTCTTTCTCAAAAGAAATGTAGGGTTTCTCATCGTACGCTTGCTCTGAAAAGTCATTATTGAGGAACTCACCCAGTTTAGCCACTTAAATTCTGTTAGAAGACACAGATGGTCCCTGAACATCTGTGGATGAGTTAGTGGACCATTAACCAACACGTTTGGGCCGCATAAGGACCATCCTCTTGGCTGTTAATAATCCATAAGGGCTCCATTGCTTTTGGGACATTGATCCCAATCAACATCATCTTCTATGGAACACAGTCGAACATCTATAAGATACGGCCGTTTCTTTATGTCCTCTTCCGTTGGTATATTCTCCTGGCTGACCAGAATCGAACTTATGAAAGTTTCAGGCAATTCTATGAAGTGGTCGCGGTCCAGCCCACTTACTTCCGAGCCATTCAGCCGAAACGTTTTTATGGGCTTTTCCTGTCCCATTGTTTTGAGCAAGATCTCAATTTGTTTGCCAGCTATGTTTAACCGTCTCAGTCTCTCCGTAAAGAATGCGGATGAACTTCCAGGGTCTAGGAAAGCATACGCCTGGAACACTCTACTACCTTTGGCCGCTTTTACTTTTACTGGAATAATCTCAAGCTTGCAGTCAGCTTGTACCGGGCACTGTGCGCTCAGTAGCTACAACAGCCACAGCAACAGGTGCGCTGAGCCACGTTTCCACCGCAGGAACTTTCCCCAGGAACTAGGGTCTAAATTTGAGCTGCACGATTAATTGAAATGAAACCACACGCGATTTGGCAAAGGTTGAGATAATTTTATGTGCAGTTTGTCAGTGCAGCGGCTGATCGGTAGTAAATGCTCCATCTGAACACCAGAGGGCGTCTCACACACACACACACACACACACACACACACACACACACACACACACACCACATATATCCATCTGAACACCAGAGGGCGTCTCACACACACACACACACACATACCACATATCCATCTGAACACCAGAGGGCGTCTCACACACACACACATACCACATATCCATCTGAACACCAGAGGGCGTCTCACACACACACACACACACACACACACACACACACACACCACATATATCCCTCTGAACACCAGAGGGCGTCTCACACACACACACACACACACACCACATGTCCATCTGAACACCAGAGGGATATGGTAGCTTTCATTGAGAAACAAGACTTGATCCAGTCTTTGGAAAGAATCAAGATCTGAAAACAAATTCCAACACCAGAAAGACGTCGATGACTGAACTTCCATCGTATAAATCTTCCTGCAGGAAAAGTTGTGTTACCACGGCTTCTTCTATCGAAGTATCAAAGGATAATAGTCAACAAAAGGAAAATCATCAAGATGATGCTGAAGTCACTTTTAGTAAGCCCTGTTTGTTTTGTTTTGTGATTATGATCATGCAATTGACTCTTGTATGAAAATGGCGAACATATCACATGAGGATAAAATTGAATTCTTGAGAACAAATGGGTCTTTGTTTTGCTTGTCTCAAAAAAGGACATCTAACAAAGGCCTGCAAAAAAACATCTCATTTGCCAAGTATGTTCCAAAAAACATCTGACAGTGCAGCAAATCATAAATGCTTCATTGAATGGAGGCTCACTTAATTCACACACTGATGTGGACAAGAGAGAGGATGATGCTAGAAAAGCTAAATCCAAAAATGCGTTTCCACTGAAATTACCCGGAACAATTTGTCCCAGGAAAATGTTTTTCCCACAGACCTGTTGCTTTCTGCATTTCCACCGCGGTCTAAAAAGTACCGTGAAGATTAGGCAAAGTAGTCCAGTGACGTAGGACTGCACGCACCACAACAGATTTTTTAAAATGGTTGTTGAAATGAGTCAACCAATCAAAATGCGGCATGAACTCAACCAATCAGCATGTTTAGTGTCATTTCAAGTCCCACCCCCGAAAGTTCCTGAACTTTGAAAAAGTACTGCCTCAGGGACTTTCTGAGGGGGACATTTTTACCCGGAAATTCATTTAGACTAGGGCTGCACGATTAATCGCAATTTACACGTATTGGCACTTAAATCGAGTTGGCTTATCGAGACTTGTTTCTGCTAGGTCATGAGTAAATCAGCCAGATCGCTTTGTCTTTGGTGTTGGTGTTGCTAGCTTCACTGTGATGCTGGTCACTTTAAGCCTTGAAGAAGTTTGAGTTCAATGAAGAATCCTTTGCAGTGTTGTTTTAGGAATTGTTCCATTCCTCGTAAAATGTAGAGGAGATGATTCAGACTCAATGAGCAAAGACGATTTTTTTTTCCCCCAAAGCCTTATCCAGATATTCATTCATAGCATCTCCTAATTTGACAGATGAGTGAGGACTATGCAGTGAACTTGCTTCGGAAATCTCCAACACCTTTAATTTTGCATTCACAGCCTCTATTTCAGACTGCAACTGAAAAGCTTCCATCTTAGGTTCCAGCTGAGCTTTTTCCAACTCAAGTACCTGTTTTCCTTTCAAAAAGCTTCAGGACGAGCAAAAAAAAAAAAGCTGCTTTATCGGCTGCAATTTACACACGAGCACTGGGTCTCGGCTTATTTTGATCTTTCTGAACCTTTAGAAACATTAGATGCACTTTCAGAAAGGCTCAATCAAAGTCTGTGGATCAGATTGGTTAATTTTCCACAGCTCCAATTCATTGGAGAACTTGCTTAAAGTGACCCTTATTGGCTAAAACCAGCCAATCCTTTCACTTTCTTTGACATCATCAGATAAAAGCAAGTGTACAGACCCATGCACTTAATAAAACTAATTTAAAGCTCTTTGAAATTCAAGGTGAAGTTCATTTACTTCGTCAGCATTGCTCCCATCAACCATCAAAGCTTTCAATTCATTCATTTTTCTTGCACAGGCCCCAAGCTTGATAAGTGATTTAAAAAGTTCAATTGCAATATCAATGCCTTCAGACACTATTCACAACCACTTTGTGTGTTTGGCTCAAATTGCAATCATCTGTCACCTTTGTTTATTGACCAGAATGAGCATCAAGCTTGCATTCTTGCATCAACCACTTGCAACAACTTCACTCTAAAAAATGCTGGGTTGTTTTAACCGAACTTTGGGTCAAATATGGACAAATCCAGCCATTGGGTAAAATTTTTACATTACAAAACCCAACATTTGGGTTTGTCCATATTTGACCCAAAATTGACCCATATTTGACCCAGCATTTCTGGCCCATATTAAACAACTTTGTCTTTGAACCACCTTGCAAGACTGCTCATCATCTTCATCACCAAGCCTCAAAACACGTGCACATGCGCCGAAACTCTTGCTTCTAACACTCGTAAAGTTCATAGACAGCTTCAATTCACGCCACATCAGATCGTCAAAGCTTAATCACACTCCCATCGCAGCTCGGCCGCCAGCATAACAATCCATAATAAAAACTTGCCAAATGGCTACTCACCGCACAGCACGTTCAAACAGCGTCTTAGTGAAGTCAGATCCCGCGCTGAATAATCTGAATGTTGTAAACAACCGCAGATATTCACATCAATGGCCAGTTTATCGGGTCGTTGCGCGCGATCCGCTTCCGCGTCTTCACGGCATTCTCGGACTTCAGTATACCGGCAGATGTGTAATGAGCCGCTGTCCGGATAGGGGAGAGCAATTGACGCATGAGTCCGTAGCATAGCTTCTTAATAGTTTATTTTCGAAGAATGAAATTGAATAAAGTAAACACCTGAGCCATTGATTCGCCGCTAACTATCACACGCACACACGATCTGAAAATGATATCCGAACTCCACCCCCACTTCCTTACCTGCCCTATTTAAATATATATCCACATTAATATAATACAAGCAAATAAGAAATTAATAATAAAATAAGCAAGTACAAGCAATCATGTACATAAATAATAATTATCAAACTTAAATTTGGTTATATTCAAATTATTAAATCAGTCCATTGAGTCCAAAATATGGAAATGGCTCTAACACATAGTTTCGTGAGTAAAAACCAAAAACCTCTGTATTTATTCTAAGAACCAATTCTTTATCTGCCCTTGCATTGCATTGCAAACAAGCAGGGATGCTCCAAACTTCGCGATAGAGGCGGGGCTGAGTTTGAGGTTTGACTGACAGTTTAAGTATCCAATGGAGATATGAGGTTTAGTCAGGAACTCCTTTTAATAGTTTTTATTGGCCAAAATATTTGCAAAAACCCACAGAGAGACATAAAGGGTGGACAATAGCAATGATTTATGAAAATAATGGAGTTACGGGTTTCCGCCCAATATTTAAAATTTTGTTCATTTATATAGTAATTGTCGTACAGAGTTTTAGTATTAGGGTGAAATAATAATTATATATATATGTGCCTTTGCATAAACCTGGCCCTGTTCGTCACTTTGAGAGAACTTTGCCAGAACGTTCCCTGTTAGCTGGGTATGTTTCCATTAATCCCGCCGTGTGGTGTTCAGTGTTTCTGGACAGGCGTGATGCTGTGCGTCTGCTCAGGACTCGAAGAGCAAACGTCTTCCTGGAGGAGATGAAGCCTGGGAATCTGGAGCGGGAGTGTTACGAGGAGCTGTGCTCTCAGGAGGAGGCGGCCGAGATCTTCCAGAGCAAAGAGAAGACGGTACAGTCACAATTCTCTTCACTGTTTGTGCTTCCATTAAATATTACAGATTACAGAGAGAACAAGTTATGTTTTTTTTTTTTTTTTTTTTCTTTACAGACCAATTTTTGTTTAGTTCATCTTTTTAAAGTCACCATATATCCGAGTGAAACGCTTCTCAAACAAGAACAAATGTAGGCGGGGCTTGATTTTGTCTGTGGGGAATTGATTGGACGGTTGTGGTTTGCTATTGGTGGATCTCATGTGAGTGACAGGTTATAGCCCCGCCCTCATCAGCAGAGAAGAGAAGAACATATTCTGATTCAAGATTACCAAGAACAGGAATTTAAAATAATAATCACAAAAAAATTATTGAGAATAAATTGACAAGAATTGTAATTCTATAAATTGTGATTTATAGGGTTCTTGAGTTGCTATGGTTCTTTGGTGTTAAAATAAAAGTCATAAATTAAGTTCTTGATGATTCATTAAGTACTTCAGATCAATGTTATAAAGCACAAGAACATTCAGATGGAATTTCTTAAAAAGTTGTTTTACGCTGATTCTTCTATGACGTCACACTGCAAAAACAGAATCTGTAGTTCTAAACGGAACTTTCGTTGTTAAGAGTGCGATGACATCACTGTTCTCTGATGTTCTCTCGTGTTCTTTTAGATGGAGTTCTGGTACAGATATCGGAGTGAGTCTTTTACTGTCTTACTCTTCTAAATGAACCAGTTTGAGTTGACGTTTCTCATCATCCTGAGGTAAATGTGTGGTTCAGATGGTAACCTGTGTCGCACTAACCCGTGTGTGAACGGAGGGATCTGCAGCGAGACTCGAGGTGTTCGCGAGTGTCTCTGTCCTCCACAGTACAGCGGACACAACTGTCAGACAGGTGCACGGACTCTCTTATTCTGCGTGAGCGTATGGAGGCCCTAGAGAAACATATACTTTATTGTATTTGAAATATATTTCCTTTTTCAACAGTACATTGCATATATACTAACAAAAAAATCTTTAAATACATTAATATCAGCATCATGCTTTTACCTATTTTCACAATACAACTTTCAGCACACTTAAAATAATTGCACTTTAGTATATTTTCAACAAAAAAAAATATATATTTTAGAAAAACATACTTGAAGTGAAAATTCTGTTTATTTTTTAAAAGTTTATTTATTTGCACTATTTAAAAAAGGTATTTTAGGTATATTTTAACTGTGTGCTGGAAATAATCGTTGTAACGATACATTGGACGTATACTTTCAAAATACATTATAGTATATTGTATAGCTAAGCAATATATGTTTATTAATGTGCATTTGTTATTGAAGACAAAGTGTGCAATTTGTAGTATTTGGAATAAGCCAAAGGTATTACTGAGCATATACTTTACACTCAAATATAATACACTTATGGTATATATTTATTGTATGTTTCGAATACACTCGTGATGAATTTGTAATGTACTTGTAACACAAATAAAGTACACTTTAATATCACTAATCAAGCATCTAATTAGTCCCTACACAGGCATATACTTAAAGTATACTAAGTATACTCGACGCTATCTCACGACCAATTCGTACGAATTCGTACGAGTGAGTAAAATGGCTAATTCGTCCGATTTGTCTAAACCCCAGTGACGGGTAGGGTTAGGGGCGGGGTCAGCTGTAGGTCATTCGTACGAATTGGGCAACTCGTAAAATATATGTACGATTTAGCAAAAATCATATGAATCGTACGAGTGAGGTCATATGAATTAGTACGATTTAGCCACCTCGTAAAAAAAGTAAAACTAAACTTTCTCGCAAAAGTACACTAAATACACTTAAAGTTATGCTTTACCACAATTTAATTACAACTAAAATATACTTAGTACAAAATTAGTTGTTCCAAAATAGCACACTTCAAGTTATCTAATCATTGACACACTTGAAGTATACTGAATTAGTCTGGCTGCAAGTATACTTAGCATATTTTGTGTGTGTGTGTGTGTGTGTTCAGAGGTGTTTGACTGTAGGTATAAGAACGGAGGGTGTCTGCACTACTGCAGCTCAGAGACTCCAGGTGTTGTGTGCAGATGTGCAGACGGGTATCAGCTGGATGAAGACCTGCGCAGCTGCAGTCCATCAGGTACAAACACACACACCTGTGCAGGAAAGTGATCGGCTCAAATGCTTTAATCATTAACCATTCATATTTTAAAGGTGAATCTCACCAAACATGTCCTTAAAATCAAAGAAATTCATTATCTGAGCATTATTAAGAGAATGTGCAAAGGGATTGCTCACCGCACAGTTTTCAGTTTTTTGCACTATATGCAGTTTATAAAAGAAAAATATTTTTGCTAGACCTTCATTAGTGAATACTGTCTAGTCTGGATGTAACTCAGTTTACGGTTTGCAATCCCTGCATTGATTTTTTATTGATTTTTTGTCTCGATGCACATGAAGCAACACGATTTTTAGTTGGAGTGCAACAATTGTGTGTGTTATTTATTTTTTTACAGTATTATTGATATACTTTTATAGTTTATTTTATAATCTCGGTTTTAATTTTCATTGATTTTTTTTCTGGAATTTTCTTTACCTTTTTGATATTTTTCTTAACTGTGTATTTAATTTTAGTTTTTTGCTTTAGTTTATTTAGTGTTAGTTATTTTAGAGAACTTACACTAAAAATAGAAATGTTGGCAACTAGCTGAAATATATATATATATATACATATATACATAATTTTGCTTAAACTAAATATTATTTTATTTTTTCTCTTATTTTGGGGCGAAATATGCACTTTTTGTTTTTTTTATAAATGTAAATAGTATACCTGAACAAATCTGGATGTTTCTGTGTGTGTGTATGTGTTTTTATGTGTGTTTGTGTGTCTGTGTGTGTTTATGTATATATGTGTGTGTTTATGTACATATGTGTATATATATATATATATATATATGTGTGTGTGTTTCTATGTATATGTGTGTCTGTGTGTATATGTATATATATTTTTATATATATGTGTGTGTTTGTGTATATGTGTGTGCATATATATATGCGTGCGTGTGTGTGTGTGTGTGTTAGTGCAGTACCCCTGTGGGAAACAGTGGAGTAGTGGGATCATGTCTCGCTCTCTGGATGATATGAGCACCACAGACCCTGATGATGTAAACCACACCCACACCGTAACAAACTCCTCCCACTCATTACATCACAACAGAAGTTCACTGGACAACTCGACTCTCCCGCCAAACCAAACCACACTTCAACAAGCCAAACCTGCTTCACAGGACGAACTCTCAGAGACAGGAAGTGACATCACAGGTGCAAATGAGGATACGCGTATCGTTGGAGGTCAGCTGCAGGGTCAGGGCGGGAGTCCGTGGCAGGTGATCCTTCACATGACCTTTATGCTTAACCTTCAGAGATTTGATCAGTAAAGGTCCTTGCACAATGAGTCCGAAATTTTCTTATTAGTCATTCGGTGGCTCTGAATTGTCAAAACACCTCTCAAAATGCTTGCTATGGATGAAAATGCTTGCATAGCAAGCTATGGCTTGCTATGGATGGCAAAAAGCCGCAGGCCGAGTGCTGTACTAAATGCACTCGTTATTAAAGATTTTTAGAACTCTATAAAAACTCCATAGTTGACAACTACAAACCACCTAGTAACACCATAGCAACCACCAAAAATACCTTAGCAACCACCCTGTACACCCTTGCAACGTCTAGAAACGCTCTAGTAACCACCAAAAATACCCTAGCAACCACCCAGAACACCCTAGCAACTGCCTAGCAATCAGCCAGAATATAAAAGCAACTGCCTAGCAACACCATAGCAACCACCCAGAATACCCTAACAACCACCTAGCAACACCATAGCAACTACCCAGAATACCCTAGCAACCACCTAGCAACGCTAGCTAAATGCATAATTATCCAAATTATGGATAATTTTTTTATGACAGACGAAAGTTTCGCATGCAGTGTCTAAACGTGATTAACATAACGTGAGGTCGTATTTATTTTTTAATGTGAGA
Organism: Rutilus rutilus; assembly: GCF_951802725.1. Taxonomy (NCBI): domain Eukaryota; kingdom Metazoa; phylum Chordata; class Actinopteri; order Cypriniformes; family Leuciscidae; genus Rutilus; species Rutilus rutilus. The sequence continues at coordinate 3,870,060 of NC_140223.1, forward strand.
AAATTTCGCACTCAAGGTCCTTGCAAACTGAGTCCGAAATTTTTGTGTGCGTCATTCGGTGGCTCTGAATTGTCAAAACACCTCTCAAAATGCTTGCTATGGATGAAAATGCTTGCATAGCCACTACAGGCCGTACTAAAGGCACTCGTTATTAAAGATTTTATGAACTCTATAAAAATTCCCTAGTAACCATCTTTGACAACTACAAACCACCTAGTAACACCATAGCAACCACCAAAAATACCTTAGCAACCACCCTGTACACCCTTGCAACGTCTAGAAACACTCTAGTTACCACCAAAAATACCCTAGCAACCACCCAGAACACCCTAGCAACTGCCTAGCTACGCCCTAGCAACCACCTAGAACACCCTAGCAACCGCCTAGCAATCACCCAGAATATAAAAGCAACCACCTAGCAACACCATAGCAACCACCCAGAATACCCTAACAACCGCCTAGCAACACCATAGCAACTACCCAGAATACCCTAGCAACCACCTAGCAACGCTAGCTAAATGCATAATTATCCAAATTATGGATAATTTTTTTTTATGACAGACGAAAGTTTCGCATGCAGTGTCTAAACGTGATTGACATAACGTGAGGTCGTATTTATTTTTTAATGTGAGAAAATTTCGCACTCAAGGTCCTTGCAAACTGAGTCTGAAATGTTTGTCCGGAATTTCCGCACGTTTTAAATTTTCTGCGTTTTTCGCATCCATAGCAAGCACTTTGAAAGGTGTTTTGACAATTCAGAGCCACCGAATGACTTAGTGTGCAAGGACCTTAAAGGGATAGTTCACTTTGAAATTAATTTTTGATATGTTTTAGCTTACCTCAAGGGCATCCAAGATGTAGGTGTCTTTGTTTCCGCAGTAGTTTCAATTTTGATATTTTTAGGTCAAACCGTTCTTGTCTGTCAGTCATATAATGCAGGTCGATGGTCACTGGCTCAAAACACAAGCACAGAGTCCAAATTAAAACAATTCCCCATCGTCCAAATGAAACAATTCCCCATCATAAGTACACATTGATGGCCTAAGACACGAAACGAGCGGTTTGTGTGAGAAAACGAACAGTATTTATATCGTTGTTATCTCTTGAAAACAGCACACGTCCAAATGATCTGACGGCGCGGGCGGGTATAGATATATACATAGATGTCGCCATGGCTACGGTTTCGTTCCAATGAACTGCAGTTCCAGTGTCCAATTTCAAAGTGAACTATCGCTTTAACCCTTTGAATGAAAACGCTGCAGGTTCTTCTTCGTCGTGAGGATGAGCACGGGTTCTGCGGCGGCTCTCTGATCGATCTGCGCTGGGTGGTGACGGCAGCACACTGTCTCCAGCAAACACCAGATCATGTGACCGTCGGTGAGTGACGTCTGTCTGATGGGACCCTTCATGCTTCATATGAGGCTTGTGTTGCAGTGAACAGAAAAGAGGTTATCGCATAACAATTTTGAACGGACGTGTATGCCATATTGTTGCAATTACATGCACAACACACTTTGAACACGCTAAGGTTACAGTTTACTTATGTAGAATTGTGTGTATAGTACTGTAAAAAAAAAAATAATCAAGTGTCTTATGCTCTACATTTATTTAAAAAACATTAATATTATGAAATATTATTACAATTTAAATTTAACTTTCAATGTGCATATATAGTAAAGTGTAATTTATTCCTGTGATCAAAGCTGAATTTTCAGCATCATTACTCCAGTCTTCAGTGTCACATGATCCTTCACAAATCAGTCTAATATGATGATTTGATGCTTCTGGGTAATATCCGGTGGAATGAATAAGAGATTTAATGTCTTCTTTTATCTTCAGTTGATTGGTCATCTAAGGCTGTGGCTGGAAGTCAGTTGTTGTTTCTCTTTCCTTCAGTGATTCTGCTTGTTAACAGCAGGCGTTCATCACTAACGCTCAATCATCACTTGATTAATCACTTAATTATCTCTTTAATATATTTTGCTGTCTGGCCTTGACTATTTCTCTGATGTTAAAGGGATAGTTCACCCAAAAATGAAAATTATCCCATGATTTACTCTCCCTCAAGCCATCCTAGGTGTGTATGAGTTTCTTCTTTCAGACAAACACAATCAGAGTTATATTAAAAAATATCCTGGCTCTTCCAAGCTTTATAATGGGAGGTTTTTTTTTACGCCCAAAATAGAGGTCAGAGGTCACTCTTCAGCCGGAACTAGACTCGCGTATAGTCGTTACCGGAAGCCAGTGATTATAGCTTATAAAGTTATAAATATGGATATTTTTTGTACCAAAATGCATCGCTCCGCTTCAGAAGGCCTTTATTAACCCCCTGGAGCCGTATGGATTACTTTTATGATGGATGCACTTTTTTGGGCTTCAAAATATCTTTAGTTAATATTCACTGCCATTATAAAGCTTGGAAGAGCCAGGACATTTTTTAATATAACTCTGATTGTGTTCGTCTGAAAGAAAGAAAGTCATACACACCTAGGATGGCTTCAGGGTGAGTAAATCATGGGCTAATTTTAAATGTTGGGTGAACTATCCCTTTAACAAATGAAAGCTTTATTGTACCTTTTTCAGATTTTGTGATATTCACACTCACACACACAGGAGACTACGATAAGATGCGTCTCGACAAAGACGAGCAGAAGATCAAAGTGGAGAAGGTGGTCCTCCACCCTCACTTCCACGAATACACCTTCGACAGTGACATCGCCCTGCTGTACCTGTCTGATCCCGTGACCCCGGGTCCGTTCGCCGCTCCGGTTTGCCTTCCCGACGCCAACCTGGCGGAGCGACTCCTGAAGCCCGGAGAGCTGGGCCTGGTGACGGGATGGGGTGTGTGGTAGATTCTTCTTCTTTCGCATCTTTCGCACTTGATTTAAGTCTACCTGGGTCTTGTCTACTAATCGACGTCCACAAACGTCTCCTGATCGACGTTAGGTTAGTTTTCCTGGGTCTCGTTCAACTAATTGATGACCCCGTTCAATTATATTTATACTCTAGCCGCGCGTCTCTTAATCTTAGTCCCCTAACTTGCTGCGCAGCAATAACTAGACAGACTTCAGACAATGCCTTCGAATATGCTTTAATCACGGCCGGAGGATCTCAGACAAATTTCAGAGAGAATCCCACCAGCAAAAAGAATACAACAGTTTTTATAGAATAGGAGCATAGCAAAAGTGACATGATACATTACATTATTTCCCTACAATTTGATTGGTTCTTCATACGCAAATCCTTCTGTTACTAGGTAGACGCAAACTCTGTTTTCTTGATTGCTTCACTTTGTTCTTTAATCACGAGTTTATAAATTTAGATATCTGTCTAGTTTTTTCTAGTATTTCCCCTTTTTGTGATATCCAGACATGATTCACTAACACACAGTCACGAGTTTATACCAAAGGGTTTGGAAAAATGTAGGATTCAAAAGCATATGAATGTTATTCCTGCAAGAAAAATAAACGTTAGTTATGATTAATTAAAAAATCCATCACAGGTGCGACTCGCTTCCTTCAGCGCTCCTCTCGATTCCTGAGGAAGGTGCAGCTCCCGGTGGTGGATCAGATGAACTGCATCAACTCCACGGAGCAGGTGATCACGGATAACATGTTCTGCGCGGGATATCTGATGGCGGAGATGGACGCGTGTACGGGCGACAGCGGCGGACCCTTCGTGGTCAACTACCGGGGCACGTGGTTCCTGGCCGGGGTCGTCAGCTGGGGCGAGAGATGCGCCGCCGAGGGCAAATACGGGGTTTACACACGACTGGGAAACTATTTATCCTGGATACGGGAGGAGATGATGAAAGAGGAATCCAATCGCAATCGCAATCAGACTGCGAAAGTACAGTGAATATTGGCATCCATTATGCATTAATTAACGATGAGCTATTACAAGTTTTTAATTAATCTTTGTTAATGTTAGTTAATAAAAATACAACTGTTCATTGTTTGTTCTTGTTATGCTGTAAAAAAATAAAAAAGAATTGTTTTTGGAAGTTGTAAATAAAACAAAGATTATTAGACTGTTTTACAAGAAAATATGATTTCAATCCTTATACTTATATTTTAATTGTTTTGTGTAATTAATTAAATTATGCGCTTTTTAGAGCGAAAACTGTTTCTACACCATTTTTTTTTCTGTGTAGCTCAAATATATTAACAGACACAACTTTTGTTTTGTTAGTTCATGTTAACTAGTTCATGTTAACTAATGAAATTGTACAGTGTTACCAATTTTTTGCTTGTTTAGTGCATCTATTTTTTCGGCTCTAAAATTTTCATACAAACAAAAACGTTGTCTGACATGGATCTGCAAGAAATAAAATAAATCAAGTAACTCTTAAAAATAAAAATGTGCAAAAAACGTGTCCCTTCATGTGTGTGTGTGTGTATATATATATATATATAATCTCAAAATACACAAAAGTGACTATATATTGATAAAACAGATTTCAAAATATTTATATATTATAAAATATTTACATAAATATTTTATTTCATAATATTTTGCATCATTTTTATAAAATATTTTTCAGTCTAAATATAATCATCCTGTCCAAATACTTTTTGAAAAAGTTTTTTTTTTTTGCCAGAATGTACAATAAGGTTGGCAATGCATTTCCCCCATGAAGTACATTTTAATTTGGCATTTGAAGGTTGACCTTTTATATATATATAATATATATATAAGCCATGCTGCTTACAACATATATTTGGCCAGAAGAAAATATTTTCAGTGAATTTCATATAAGATTTATATACTTGGATATTTCCAGTAGTTCTGGATCTTGAGGAACTGACTTCTGCAATCATATGAAGTTCAAAATCTTCAAGACACATGATTCTTTGGTCATGCAATACTTTTAATATTTTACAGTCTAATATCATTGGTTAAAGCTTGTTCTGGATAATCGTGTTTTATGAGCCTCCAGATCAGTTTAGTCAAATGACATTCACATGTATATCAAACCAAGAGAATTTTTAGGAATTATTGTGTATTGAAGAACTTCAGATGAACAAACCTTGTTATTAATGATCAATAAAATTACATTATGGTTTTAAAATACAACTTATTATATAACCTACATTTTAACCATTTTTGTCACGTTTGCATTGTACACAGTGTATTTGACACTGCAAATAAAGGTAAGAAAAGAGCAGGGAGTGCATGAGTAAAATGTAGAACATGGAAACTCTTTATTATGAAAGATACATCAGAACCAAACGCATAATGTTCCCAGTTCATCTCTCTGGGCTCTGAATACATTTTAAACGCGCAGCTACGCAAACTCAGGCATAGCTACAGCACAGACACGCGGCTTCACGAAATCTGACGCTCGGAAGAACCGGCAACATTTGACAGAAAAACACAACAGAAAGAGAGAGAGGAGCGTGTGGGGGTCAGAGGGGCATGCGGTTTCCCTCTACGCTGATCTTCACCGCGTGTCCCGTCTTCGTCAGTCGCTTGATGTCTGCGAAGCGGCGCAGCTGTTTATCTACTCGTGACATGCCCTTCTTCATCGGACCCTGAGCGACAGAGAGGAAGAGTCAAGAACACTGCATTCACAAGTATGAGGTGGAAAACTGGTGCAAAAACAAGTCTTAGTCTTTTTTTAAATTAACAAAAACTAAATAGGAAGCGATTACAAAAAAACTAAATTATTTTTTAATTATATAGAAAAGGAAACTATTACAAGCAAAAAACAAGGCAATTAAAAATATATGAATATTTTAAATAAAAAAAAATAGAATACTACAAGCGATAACAAGTCAATAAAAATTAACAAAAATACATTAATAGGAAACAATTACAAAAAACAAAAATATATATATTTTTTAATTATTAAAAAAAACCCCAGAAAACTATTACAAGGGGGGAAAACAATTAAAAATATATGATCATTTAAAATTAACAAATAATGCATAAATAGCAAACTAATACATGCAAAAACAAGGCAATTACAATGATATTTTTTAAATGAAAAAATAAATACAAGCAAAAAAAAAAAAAAATCTTCATATTTTTTCAATTAACAAAAAAAAAAAAAAAAAAAAAAACTATTACATGTAAAAAAGACAATTAAAAATATCAATACTTTACAAATAAAAAATAGGGAAAAAACAAATATCTTTTTTTTTTTTATTAATGAAAAAACATAGTAGGCCTACACTATTGCAATTTTTTTTTTTAATTAACAAAAATATACTAAAAACTATTACAAGCAAATACAAGACAATTAATAATATTATAATAAATTTATTTAAAAAAGTAAATAGGAAACTATTACTTTATATTTTTTAAAATAGGACATTATTATAAATAATTAAATTTAAAAAAGGAAACTTTTACAAGCAAAAGTCAATTATTTTATTTTAAATACAATAAACAGGAAATTACTAAAAGCAAAGTCGCTTGGCTTAAAAACACTAAAAGATCAAGTCAATTAAAAATGTGCATTTGCCTCTACAATAAAAAACAAGCCAGTTCCTGTGAGAATCAACCAGAGCTGATAATGAACACATGAAGCGCTGAGGTTTAGTGTTACTTTCACACACACACACACACACACACACACACGTGCTCTCGTGACGGTTACTTCGTCCCGTTTATGGTAAGAAACATCCAAAACCAAGGATGGTGGAATTAGTTTCAGTAACTTTCATTAAAGGTGCATTGTGTAATATTTAGGAGGATCTGTTGACAGAAATGCAATATCATATTCATAACTATGTTTTCAGTGGTGTATAAAGACCTTACTTGTGTTTTTATTGCCTTAGAATGAGCATTTCTCTCTACACACACCGCGGGTCTCCTTACACACACGTTTCTACAGTGGCCCTGAACGGACACACACGTTTCGTCACTGTGTTGTTCTTCGTGTAAAGAAGCTAAAGCTAAAATCAGCGAATAAAACACTGACACAATGATGAACAAGTCACAATAATATTCACAATAACATATCGGTTTACTGAATAATTAAGTAAACCTTATTTCTGAATTTATCTTTGTAAAGAAAGCTCATTGCTGAACTGGCTACTCTCTGCTATCTCAGACGACGACATCACTTCCTGTCGGCCACCGTAACTTCTGTTGGGTGCAATTCACACGCTCACCACTAGATGCTGCTAAACATCACACAGTGCACCTGTTTGAGGACTGGTTTAAGGGGCCCTATTTTAACGATCTAAGTGCATGGTCTAAAACACTCCACTTTTGCTAGATTAACGACGGGAAAAATGATAACTGCGTCGGGCTGAAACTAGCGAAACACACTAGCGTCGCGCCTGACGCTGCATTGCGCCGGGTGTACGATAGGGCCCCTGGTGTTAGTTCGGGTCTCTCCTTCACTACACTGTCTCCAGTGCAGCATGCAGAGCCATGCAGACACTTACTGCCCCCTCAGGTGGGACCAGGAACTACAGGGGCATTCGGTTCCCCTCAATGCTGATTTTCACAGCACCCTGTGGGCGCCGCTGCTTCCTCTCCTCCGCAAAACGCCGTTTGTGCTTCTCCATCAGGCTGAGGCCTTTCTTAAAGCTTGTCTACCAATCACATAACAGTCAAAAAACCTCCTCCGCCAATCAGATTAAAGGGGGGATACTTGAGCAATTGAAATTGGCAAACTCTATATATATCATTATTTGTTCAAGTCAGATAAAGAAACGTCTTTCCATCCTGTGCAAACTGCTCTCACTCTTGATTTGAGCAAGAGACACCTGTCAATCATTCCTCTGCACTTAAGCCCCGCCCCCCACACACGTGCTCCGCCCACTTACTCGGTTTGAGTCCCCATCCACGTTCCATTTGGGCCGAACCACGTAGTCCTTATTGGACGGCATCGGCACACGAGCCCTCGCACAAAACCCTGGGTCACCCGGCCTTAACGCCCTGAGAGAGAGAGAGAGAAAGATTTATTAACAATAATAAAAAAATAACGTGTATTATATCATTTGTATAATATATTATAAAGAGAGAAGTAAAAGGAAGTGTAGAGCCGTACTTCTCCTCTCCCGTCAGCACCTTCTCCAGATCTCTGCGAGGAGTCTGTCCACCAGAACTGTGGAGGAGAAACACACACACTGAGACGGAGAACAGATGCATCATGGGATACGCTCAGGCAAACATGCGGTCAGTGTTTGAGTCGGATGCGTGTGCAGCGTTTGGGTTCGGCTGACAGACGGCCCAGTTTGATCACATTCGGCTGAATTCAAAAACCTCAGCGCACACACACACACACACACACACACACACACACACACACACACACAATGAAATGCAGAGACTCACATGCCTTCAGTGTTTGAAGAGCTCAAGATGAGAGGGAATGAAAATGGAGTGAAGAGGTCAAAGGTCAGAACAGAACGCGATGACGGAACGTTCAAAGTCCCATCAAATAGAGTAGAATATGATCAAACTAAAATAATAGAATCTGAGAGTGAATCGATTCAACAAATCTGAAGGAATAGAATCAATTAAGAACCGATTTTATCTCTGTATTTAATATGTTTGTATATCGTTTAACATTAATGACAGACTGCAGGAATATTAGGCTGCCGTCACTTTAAGAGCGAATGCACAGATCCAATATACTGATACACATCTGTTCACGAGTCATAAGAGGCTGTTACGGACACTTCCTGAGACGGACATTGACATAATGTTGCATATATGGGTCCGTTCAAGCGCAAATAGACGAGAAAGAGAACAGAATTCGGAAGAGAAAATAGCGAGAGAGTAACGAATAGAGTTCTTTCGCATCTTCTTGCACTCGAAAGGCTTAAAATCTCTTAACTGTTTAAAGTGACAGGACCTAAAACATTTTTGCTCTACGATGGTTAAACTGTGCACTTAATCCGAGAATCACGTGCGTGTCGATTCCCTACTCTTGACAGCGTGACGATCAGGCATGAGCACGTCACGATAGCGATGCTGGAACCACACACACACTGCAGCTCACAAAAGTTCATTATTTGCATGTGCTTTGAAGCCTTGCCGGTTAAACGTGATTCGCGTGCTGATGGAACAACAAGCCTGTCAAACAGCGCCTGGTTACTGGACTAAGATATCTCTCGAGTCTTATTGAGCTAATAATGTAAAATATATACAGTCAAGGTTTACATAAAGTTGGTTATGTCTAAAGTGAAAGCAAACATTTGAGAGAAAATCACGTGCGTGTCATATGTGTGTATGCTAGATGCGTGCTGGTCTTAAAGGGACAGTGGCCTAATAGTAAACATGCTGTCGCTTGTCCTTAAAGGGATAGTTCACCCAAAAATGAACATTCTGTCATCATTTACTCACTCTAATGCTGTTCCAAACCTGTATTCATTTCTTTCTTGTGCTGAACACAAAAGAAGATATTTAGAAGAATGTGGGTTCTTGTCCCTGTTGACTTCTATTTAGGAAAAAATATATACACTGGAAGTAACTGAGGTACAGCAACTGTTCGGTTAGCCACATTCTTCAAAATAACTTTTCTTTTCAACAGAAGAAAGAAACTTATTCAGGTTTAAAACAACTTGAGAGAGTAAATGATGCCAATTATCATTTTTGGAGGAACTACCCCTTTAATGTTAATAAAACAACAAAACACCCAGGGCCCTATTTTAACGATCTGAAACGCAAGTATCAAACGCGAAACGCAAGTAACTTTGTGGGCGGATCTCGGGTGCTGTTGCTATTATACCGGCGGGATAAATGACTCTTGCGCCGACGGTAATCTAAAATGTGTTGGTCTGAAGCAGCTTCATTACTCATAGGTGTGGTTTGGGCGTAACGTGAAATAAACCAATCAGAGCATCATCTCACATTCCCTTTAAGAGCAGGCGTGCTTGTTCCATGGCGGATTGCTATTATAACGGCGGATTTGCCAGGAGTGGTTCACAGCCGAGGAGACCGACGTTCTCGTCAGGGCCGTAAAACACAGAGAAGTGACATTGGGGATGGAGAAACACACCCAGATTAGCCTCGGTTAAACAGGTGTATAATAATTTGGGTAAATGTGTAAGCTAGATTTATGCCTTACACACTTACACAGCTAGATTTATTCACATCTTCATGGATACCACAATGATTTCCCTCATGTGGAATATTTTTCCTTGTAATAATGTATGGTTTGCAAAAATGAAAACTACTGCGTCTGTGTAGATGAGAGAATCAAAGTGTATACGCGTTGTGCACACGCTACACTATGGCCAAGCATGCGCCCTTAAAATAGCATCTGGACGCGCCACTGACTTTAGACTAGGTTTTTCCTGGTATGTGGAAGAATTGTTTTCTGAAACTGCAAAATAGCACCAGGAAACGTTGGCGCCGGAATACGTCTCCTCTTTTCGCTGAACCGCCCCCGGGAGCACAAGTTCATTCCTTAATTTACCGACGTGCGTCTGTGGAGGGAAAAGTCCGCTGTGCGTCGGGTGCAAAATAGGAATGAAACATGCGTCGCTGTATAAAGTCAATTGCGCCGGGAGCACGATAGAGCCCAAAGAGAAAAATCACTCACAGCTTTGAGAACTTTAATAGTAGCATTAATAAGAATTAATGTATATTATACTAATATAATTTATACAGTGAAGTCTATGTTGTGTTTTATTTCTATATTTGTTCATTTAATTTCTTTCTTGAATGCTACTGTTAAATACACCTACTGTAACTGAAAAAAAATACAGCACTGTTTATTTCATTTGTACATTAAGTTGTGTAAATGTAATGTGTATCTTTGCTCTTATCTTTTAAAAGGATCGTGATAAATCGTGATGTTTTTGCCATATCGCATACCCCTACATCAGTGTTAGAAACATTCCTGAACTTGAGACAGGGTCATGCTCGCTCTCACACACACACACACACACACACACACACACACACACACACAGTAAACCTGAGCACAGGGGAAAACCGTGATATGATATTTTTGCTATATCCCCCACCCCTGCATCAATATTAGAAACATTCCTGAACTTGAGACAGGGTCATGCTCTCTCACACTCTCACTCACACACACACACACACACACACACACACACACACACACTGAACCTGAGCGCAGGGGCAAAGACGTTGGGCTCCTCCGGCCTCTCAGACGTCTGAGGCTCACTTACACCCACAGGGAGAGGAAGGAGTGACAGATGAAGGACAGACGACACACACAACTTATGAATTCTGAATTCATTCTGATTGATGAATCTGAACGTAGTGTTTACATGAACGCTAACAGTCCGAAATTTCATTGGGTTCGAGCTCAATCGGATCGATTAAGGCGTTTACGTGAAGGCTGTTCAGTCCGATTGAGCGTCAGTCTGATTACTAACGGGTTATGTGTCAGCATGTAAGCGCAGCCAGTGATGCAGTGACGAGTGTTACCTGAGTCTCCGGCGCGGGGCGATCTGCTGGTCCAGGTCCCTCTGCTGTCTCTCTTCTCTCGTCATTCCCTTATAGTTCGACGTTAAGCCGAAGATGGGCCGCGACCACTCATCTGTGCACACACACACACACACGTTTACTATCTTTGTGGAGACTCTCCATAGACATAATGGTTTTATACTGTACAAACTGTATATTCTGTCTCCTTACACTAATCCTAAACCTAACCATCACACACACACACACACACACACACACTCCAACACATATAGAGACGCTGCAGTGGAAGAGAGCTCGTACTGATGAGTTTGAGCGCGAGGTCTTTGTTGGGCCGGGACTCTTTGGGGTGTTTGTAGAGGTACATGACGGCTCGGCCGATCCCACTGAGCTTCAGTGTTTCCTGACTCACGCTGGGCAACTGGGGACAAACAAACAAATCTCATTCATCACAGCCTTCAGGATCCCTAGTGTGTTTTTTATGATCTTTTACAATCTTAACAGGACAAAGATAGGAAGATGATAATAATAAAAATATGGTCCCCACTCCACCGTCAAATAAATAATAGTATTAGTATTTGAGTTTATTGCCATATTAGCATTTAAATAAATAAATATTAACATGTAAATATATTTTTTTATTTATGCATAAAAAAATTGTCTCATATTTATATCATAAGATATAGTTAAGCAATATCACACGAGCAACGAGCGCAATATCGCACAAGTGCAGTTTTTGTCCCGAATAGCACGAGTGCAAATGCGATAATATTCAATAAATAAGAAGTTAATATTTTAGATACAATATAATTGTCTGTTTTAGCTCAATTCTGCCAACAATATTATCTATGAAGCCAGAGCAGAACTGTTGTGCGTCTCTGAGCAACACAGCGGTGTTTCATTTCTGAATGAATCTGCGTTTTGAGCGAATCAATCGAGTGAACCAATGATTCAACGACTCATTCATAAAGAGAGCCATTTACTGCATTCCTGAATGAATCAGCCGTTTGAACGAATCGCATGAGTGAATGATTCAACGACTTACTCATTTAGACATTTAACGCCACCTACTGGCAGTTTTAATTTCTTATTTAGAGTATCATTTCATATTTTTTTATAAAAATTTATAAAAAACCTTAAAGCCATAGTTCACCCAAAATTAAAAATTCTGCCCTTAAAGCCTAAAAGTGTGTAATAAATTCTGTTGAATCAAATAAAACTTTTTTTTTTCTAAAGCTACTTTTTGTAACGCCTATTTAATGCTTTTTCTCATTTAACCCAATAATGACTTTAAATGATCTTTTATGGTTAATTTCTCAGCCAAATTTGATTAGATTAATTTGCGATTAATCAGATTAATTAATCACCACATCATGTAATTAATTAGATGAGAAATTTTTAATCGATTGACAGTCCTATATATCCTCTAAAAACATTGCATGCATTTACTTATTTTATTTACACATACATTCATCATGGGGTGTAATACAACGATGTCACGTATGTACAGGATAGATGCTGCATCTTTAAGAGTAGTTGTGTCACTGTGTTTAAACTGATGTGGCAGACTCACTTCTTGCAGGATCTTGAGGAGTTCCTCTCGGATCTTGAGTGCTGGGAGACTCCGATCCGGGAGAGGACTGATCCACTCCTTTATGGCAGCCATCACACCGCTGTCTATGAATGTCTCCTTCAGGTCCTGCCTGCACGCACACACACACACACACACACACACACACATTTAAATCACACTTCTACCGTATTCTAATATCATAAAGACTACAGACTCGAAACAGAGTTTGCTTTTGCCCTGAAAGTACAGCTAACACACACACACATGCTGATCCTTCAACTAGACGACGAAACACTCACTTCTTTAAATGCATCACTACTGTGGGGAGCAGCATGAGCTTCTTCAGAGCTGGTTTCTTTGAACTGTTTAGAGTCCGGTCCTCCTGAAACACACACACACACACACAGTCAGTGGGGTACTGTAAACACGTTTCCTGTCCCACTGAGGGACGAGTTATGATCATTTTCTATGATAAATCAACAGTATTGATGATACTCTCTCGACATTAAAGGATTCGCTCACTTCAGAATTAAAATGTCCTGATAGTTTACTCTCCGCCTCGTCATCCAAGATGTTCATGTCTGTCTTTCTTCAGTCGAACAGAAATGAAGGTTTTTGAGGAAAGCACTCCAGGATGTTTCTCCATATAGTGACTTCAATGGGGTCCAACGGGTCGAAGGTCCAGATGTGAGTTTCAGTGCAGCTTCAAAGTCTCGACACAATCCAGCCGAGGAATAAGAGTCTCATCTAGACTAACCAGCGGACATTTTATATCAAAATAAACATTTATATACTTTTTAACCACAAATGCTCACTTTGTACACACTGGGTCGGTTCTTACGCCTATGTCACGCTTGACCTTTCAACATGATTACGTAATGTGTGGCGCGTCACAGCTAGTGCAAGACGAGCATTTGTGGTTAAAAAGTCTATAAATGTTGTTGTTTTTATATAAAATGTCCGCTGGTTAGTCTAGATGAGACTCTTCTTCCTCGGCTGGATCGTGTCGAGACTTTGAAGCTGCACTGAAACTCACATCTGGACCTTCGACCCGTTGGACCCCATTGAAGTCACTATATGGAGAAACATCCTGGAGCGCTTTCCTCAAAAACCTTCATTTCTGTTCGACTGAAGAAAGAAAGACATGAACATCTTGGATGACGAGGCGGAGAGTAAACTATCAGGAAAGTTTAATTCTGAAGTGAACGAATCCTTTAAGTTATTAATTCCCCCGAAACACACACACACACACCTCTGCAGCTTCAGTCATTTTGGTGATCATTGCGCTCACGACGTCGTCTGCATCACTGATGAACGTTCCTCCGTCTCGATTCCGTCTGCGTTTGCCGCTCTGAGCTTTCTTACGGGCCAACATGATGTCAAAGTCTGACATGTGGGACATGCTGAAACACACACACACACACAATTACATCTCCTACATGTGCAAAAACACATTCTTATAACGCTTTCATTCTTATTTCACTTCCTGTTTGCTGTTACAACCGTAGTCAACATGTGAAGTGGATCAAAAGCTTTCATTACAGTTATACATGAATTTTGAACAATACCCGTTCTTGTCAATTCTTGTCTGATCCACTTCAAACGTTGACTACTGTACATTAACGGATGGAGGGAATCACTCACTCTTTCCCGCTTCTGTCCACATCATCATCATCTGAATCTGAGTCGTTGTCCATTTCCTGCTGTCCCGAGACCTGAGTCTGCGTCCGCTCGCCCTCCAGCTCATCCTGATTAAAGCCCTGAACACACACACACACGACGAATTAATCATTCCCAATACATACACACAGTACAGTCACATATACTATACAGCAAACCTCAACTGCTGGACTGCTTATATCATCGTGAACTGTAACTATACTAATACACAGCGCTATAGAAATAATGTGACTTAAAATAATTATTATTCATATGCGACTCTGAGGTAATTAAAGGTAAAGCGAGTAACTTTACTCACTGTAAACTCTTCCTCTTCTTCATCGCCGGACTCTCCGAAGATATCTGCGATCATTTTCCTGAGGGACAGAAAGAGACGGTTACTCACACACTCTCACTCGCTCACTCACTCACGCTCACTCACTCACGCTCACTCACTCACTCACGCGCTCACTCTCACGCTCACTCTCACGCTCACTCACGCTCACTCACGCTCACTCACGCTCACTCACGCTCACTCACGCTCACTCACGCTCACTCACGCTCACTCACGCTCACTCACACTCACGCTCACTCACGCTCACTCACTCACTCACACGCTCACTCACGCTCACTCACTCTCTCTCACACGCTCACTCACTCTCTCACACGCTCACTCACTCTCTCTCACACGCTCACTCACTCACTCACACGCTCACTCTCTCTCACACGCTCACTCACTCACTCTCTCACTCACACGCTCACTCACTCACTCTCTCACTCTCTCTCTCACACGCTCACTCACTCACTCACTCACTCTCACAAACAAAGAGTGTTAGGAGCACTAACTCTTCCTCATCGTCGCCGGACTCGCTGTCGCTGCCGAACAGAGCCTTCTCGTCCTTCTTCCCTCCTTCCGCCTTCATCGCATCCTCCTCATCCTCACTGTCTGAGCCCAGCTCCTTCAGTTTAGCTGCTAAACTCTTATCAGGACCTCCAAAGCCTTCATCACTGCCAGAGTCTTCATCATCAGACACCAGCCTGCTCTTCTTCACCTCTACAGAGTCACAACCATCATCATCATCATCATCATCATCAGCAGGTGACATCATACAGTGAGTGTTAATGACAGACAGTACCTTTCTCTTCATCTTCCTCACTGTCTGACAGAACGGCCTTCTTCCTCTTCACTGGAAGACAATTTACAAAAAACGTGATCACTGATAGATTATGAATTTATTATAATAAAATAGTAATTATAGTGATTAGACTATAATAATATATTGTAAACAATAACATTAAAATTGTAAATGATATTACTAATTGTATAAATAATTATGTATTTATCATATGTAATAATCGATAATAAAACAATGAATATTATAATTATTATAATAATTTGATTATATTAGAATTACAAATATAATTTTATATTTAAGAGTATAATCATAATATACATATATAATCAGTATATAATAATAAATTTGATTATATTAGCATTATAAATATATTTTATTTAAGATTATAATCAATATAATTATAAAATATATCATTTTTATTACAATAGTCGAAATATAATAACATTATAAATGCAATAATATAAAAAAAATTATCATAATAAACAGTATATACACATGTAAATAATATATATAAATCTGATTATAATGTATTATAAAAAATAATATTATAATAGTCTGATAAATAAATTACATATACATATATATATATTATTCTATTATTATACTTATGTTACTATAGTCTGATTTTATATATAATACGTATCAAAAATGATAATGAAACAAGTTGTTTATAAATAGTAAACAAACATACCAGGCTTCTCCTCTTCTTCATCATCATCATCATCACTAGCCAGGGCTCGTCGTTTGGGCCCTTCATCTTCATCATCACTAGCCAGGGCTCGTCGTTTGGGCCCTTCATCATCATCATCACTAGCCAGGGCTCGTCGTTTGGGCCCTTCATCTTCATCGTCACTGGCCAGAGCCCGTCGTTTGGGCCCTTCATCCTCATCACTTCCCGCCGCCTCCTTCGGCCGCTCCTCCTCTTCCTCACTGTCTGAGTTCATCACAGCTTTCCACTTCCCCGTCTCCTTCCTCCCTCCCTCCTCCTCCTCCTCTTCCTCAGCATCAGAGTCTCTCTGAGTTTTCTGTTTGGGTTTGTCCTCGTCTGAATCGCTGGCCGCATCTGATTTCGGGCTGTTTCTCTTCTCGGGTTCCTCCCGGACGGAGTGCGTCTTCCCCTCCTCCTCTTCCTCGTCGTTCTCAGAGGTGCTCGCTCTTCGCTTCACAGGGGATCTGCCCTCCTCTTCCTCATCGCTGTCTGCAGGACGGGGCGGCTCGGGCTCTGAATCGCTCCCGTCTGCCGCTCCTCTTCCACGGGCCTCGTGATCCGAACTACTGTCTGCGTTCTCAGACTTCCTGTCGTGTGCGGCGTCCTCGTTATCACTGCCATCGTCCTGCGCGACAATCAGAAAATAACGTCTGTAACATGAACACACCTGGAATCAAGCGCAAAAAGCCCAAACATCAGATCCAAACTCACGTCAGACTGTCGTGATCCGGGTCTCGCGTCTTCCTGCTCGTCCTGAACGGGAGTAGCGCTGCCATCATCTGAGCAAACACACATTCACAGTCTCAGTTCAAGCTTCCAGCTCAGGCTGTGGGCGATCTTCCCAAAAGTTCATGTCACAATCTTATAACAAACAATCCTGATCTGAGTTGTGATCTACGTACTATGGAGAATATCCAGACTAAAAACAAGCCTATGAACTGATCTATTCAACTTAAAACACAGTATTGCATTAAACAATCAGTTGACAAAATAGTCATTAAGCCCAGAGTTAAACGTTAAAACACTGCATAGTCTTCACTGTTTTATCACTTATTAAAGCTACTAAAGTTATTCAGTCGAGAGCAGTGAGTGATTTTCTCTTCAGTTTAACATTAATGACAGACAGCAGCCGGTTTGCATTGAATGCACGGATCTAATATAATGATACACATCCAATTCCTTTCACAACTGTTTATTCACTGAAGACATAACAGACTGTCTTTATGTAAATACTCGCAAATATGGACGTTTTGACATATTTGTATTAGGGGTGGAACGGTACATGTATTCGTATTGAACCGAAACGGTACGGGCGTCACGGTTCGGTGCATAAATGTACACGGATAATACACGGTATAAAAATAAATAAAACTCGCGTGTAAATTAATTAATGTAATGCGGAACTACTGTTAGATACGCGGGTTCTTTAGGGACACCTAATCTGTAGCTCCGCCTACAGAGAGAGAGAGAGAGAGAGAGAGAGAGAGAGAGAGAGAGAGAGAGAGAGAGAGAGAGAGAGAGAGAGAGAGAGAGAGAGAGAGAGAGAGAGAGAGAGAGAGAGAGAGAGAGAGAGAGGGCGCAATCGAAAAGTCGCAATGTGTTTACTTATATTTGTGTGTGTGTGTGGCGCGGGCGCGATCGAACAGTGGAAACATAAAAACATACTCCGTCATTTTGTTTATACAGGACATCATTCAAACTGCAAAAGTGTTTAAGTTACTGTTAATTAAAATTTTCAGGTACAATTACCAAACATATCTCAAGGTCTTTTTGTCTTTTTATTAATTTAATGAATAAACTAATTATGTAAAACTATTGTCAGTGCACTACAAATAAACTGGTTCTATGCCTTTACTCTATTAATAAAACTTATTTAAAAAATACAAAGCTTAAGTCATTTATTTCCCTTTGGTGGTCCAGCCTGAGACACGCACAAGCCTTCTGCACTTCTGTTTTGCTTTTCCCTCCATTGTACCGAACTCGTACCGAACCGTGATGTCTGAACCGAACCGTGATGTCTGAACCGAACCGTGATGTCTGAACCGAACCGTGATGTCTGAACCGAACCGTGATGTCTGAACCGAACCGTGATGTCTGAACCGAACCGTGATGTCTGAACCGAACCGTGATGTCTGAACCGAACCGTGATGTCTGAACCGAACCGTGATGTCTGAACCGTGATGTCTGAACCGAACCGTGATGTCTGAACCGTGATGTCTGAACCGAACCGTGATGTCTGAACCGTGATGTCTGAACCGAACCGTGATGTCTGAACCGTGATGTCTGAACCGAACCGTGATGTCTGAACCGTGATGTCTGAACCGAACCGTGATGTCTGAACCGTGATGTCTGAACCGAACCGTGATGTCTGAACCGTGATGTCTGAACCGTGATGTCTGAACCGAACCGTGATGTCTGAACCGAACCGTGATGTCTGAACCGAACCGTGATGTCTGAACCGAACCGTGATGTCTGAACCGAACCGTGATGTCTGAACCGAACCGTGATGTCTGAACCGAACCGTGATGTCTGAACCGAACCGTGATGTCTGAACCGAACCGTGATGTCTGAACCGAACCGTGATGTCTGAACCGAACCGTGATGTCTGAACCGAACCGTGATGTCTGAACCGAACCGTGATGTCTGAACCGAACCGTGATGTCTGAACCGAACCGTGATGTCTGAACCGAACCGTGATGTCTGAACCGAACCGTGATGTCTGAACCGAACCGTGATGTCTGAACCGTGATGTCTGAACCGAACCGTGATGTCTGAACCGTGATGTCTGAACCGAACCGTGATGTCTGAACCGTGATGTCTGAACCGTGATGTCTGAACCGAACCGTGATGTCTGAACCGAACCGTGATGTCTGAACCGAACCGTGATGTCTGAACCGAACCGTGATGTCTGAACCGAACCGTGATGTCTGAACCGAACCGTGATGTCTGAACCGAACCGTGATGTCTGAACCGAACCGTGATGTCTGAACCGAACCGTGATGTCTGAACCGAACCGTGATGTCTGAACCGAACCGTGATGTCTGAACCGAACCGTGATGTCTGAACCGAACCGTGATGTCTGAACCGAACCGTGATGTCTGAACCGAACCGTGATGTCTGAACCGAACCGTGATGTCTGAACCGTGATGTCTGAACCGTGATGTCTGAACCGAACCGTGATGTCTGAACCGTGATGTCTGAACCGAACCGTGATGTCTGAACCGTGATGTCTGAACCGAACCGTGATGTCTGAACCGTGATGTCTGAACCGAACCGTGATGTCTGAACCGTGATGTCTGAACCGTGATGTCTGAACCGTGATGTCTGAACCGTGATGTCTGAACCGTGATGTCTGAACCGTGATGTCTGAACCGTGATGTCTGAACCGTGATGTCTGAACCGTGATGTCTGAACCGAACCGTGATGTCTGAACCGTGATGTCTGAACCGAACCGTGATGTCTGAACCGTGATGTCTGAACCGAACCGTGATGTCTGAACCGTGATGTCTGAACCGAACCGTGATGTCTGAACCGTGATGTCTGAACCGAACCGTGATGTCTGAACCGAACCGTGATGTCTGAACCGTGATGTCTGAACCGTGATGTCTGAACCGTGATGTCTGAACCGAACCGTGATGTCTGAACCGAACCGTGATGTCTGAACCGTGATGTCTGAACCGTGATGTCTGAACCGAACCGTGATGTCTGAACCGTGATGTCTGAACCGTGATGTCTGAACCGAACCGTGATGTCTGAACCGTGATGTCTGAACCGAACCGTGATGTCTGAACCGAACCGTGATGTCTGAACCGTGATGTCTGAACCGTGATGTCTGAACCGAACCGTGATGTCTGAACCGAACCGTGATGTCTGAACCGAACCGTGATGTCTGAACCGAACCGTGATGTCTGAACCGAACCGTGATGTCTGAACCGTGATGTCTGAACCGAACCGTGATGTCTGAACCGTGATGTCTGAACCGAACCGTGATGTCTGAACCGTGATGTCTGAACCGAACCGTGATGTCTGAACCGAACCGTGATGTCTGAACCGTGATGTCTGAACCGTGATGTCTGAACCGTGATGTCTGAACCGAACCGTGATGTCTGAACCGAACCGTGATGTCTGAACCGTGATGTCTGAACCGTGATGTCTGAACCGAACCGTGATGTCTGAACCGTGATGTCTGAACCGTGATGTCTGAACCGAACCGTGATGTCTGAACCGTGATGTCTGAACCGAACCGTGATGTCTGAACCGAACCGTGATGTCTGAACCGTGATGTCTGAACCGTGATGTCTGAACCGAACCGTGATGTCTGAACCGAACCGTGATGTCTGAACCGAACCGTGATGTCTGAACCGAACCGTGATGTCTGAACCGAACCGTGATGTCTGAACCGTGATGTCTGAACCGAACCGTGATGTCTGAACCGTGATGTCTGAACCGTGATGTCTGAACCGAACCGTGATGTCTGAACCGAACCGTGATGTCTGAACCGAACCGTGATGTCTGAACCGAACCGTGATGTCTGAACCGAACCGTGATGTCTGAACCGAACCGTGATGTCTGAACCGAACCGTGATGTCTGAACCGAACCGTGATGTCTGAACCGAACCGTGATGTCTGAACCGAACCGTGATGTCTGAACCGAACCGTGATGTCTGAACCGAACCGTGATGTCTGAACCGAACCGTGATGTCTGAACCGAACCGTGATGTCTGAACCGAACCGTGATGTCTGAACCGAACCGTGATGTCTGAACCGAACCGTGATGTCTGAACCGAACCGTGATGTCTGAACCGAACCGTGATGTCTGAACCGAACCGTGATGTCTGAACCGAACCGTGATGTCTGAACCGAACCGTGATGTCTGAACCGAACCGTGATGTCTGAACCGAACCGTGATGTCTGAACCGAACCGTGATGTCTGAACCGAACCGTGATGTCTGAACCGAACCGTGATGTCTGAACCGAACCGTGATGTCTGAACCGAACCGTGATGTCTGAACCGAACCGTGATGTCTGAACCGAACCGTGATGTCTGAACCGAACCGTGATGTCTGAACCGTGATGTCTGAACCGAACCGTGATGTCTGAACCGTGATGTCTGAACCGAACCGTGATGTCTGAACCGTGATGTCTGAACCGAACCGTGATGTCTGAACCGAACCGTGATGTCTGAACCGTGATGTCTGAACCGAACCGTGATGTCTGAACCGTGATGTCTGAACCGAACCGTGATGTCTGAACCGTGATGTCTGAACCGTGATGTCTGAACCGAACCGTGATGTCTGAACCGTGATGTCTGAACCGTGATGTCTGAACCGAACCGTGATGTCTGAACCGTGATGTCTGAACCGAACCGTGATGTCTGAACCGTGATGTCTGAACCGAACCGTGATGTCTGAACCGTGATGTCTGAACCGAACCGTGATGTCTGAACCGAACCGTGATGTCTGAACCGTGATGTCTGAACCGTGATGTCTGAACCGAACCGTGATGTCTGAACCGAACCGTGATGTCTGAACCGTGATGTCTGAACCGTGATGTCTGAACCGTGATGTCTGAACCGTGATGTCTGAACCGAACCGTGATGTCTGAACCGTGATGTCTGAACCGTGATGTCTGAACCGTGATGTCTGAACCGAACCGTGATGTCTGAACCGTGATGTCTGAACCGAACCGTGATGTCTGAACCGAACCGTGATGTCTGAACCGTGATGTCTGAACCGTGATGTCTGAACCGTGATGTCTGAACCGAACCGTGATGTCTGAACCGTGATGTCTGAACCGTGATGTCTGAACCGTGATGTCTGAACCGAACCGTGATGTCTGAACCGTGATGTCTGAACCGAACCGTGATGTCTGAACCGAACCGTGATGTCTGAACCGTGATGTCTGAACCGTGATGTCTGAACCGAACCGTGATGTCTGAACCGAACCGTGATGTCTGAACCGAACCGTGATGTCTGAACCGAACCGTGATGTCTGAACCGAACCGTGATGTCTGAACCGTGATGTCTGAACCGAACCGTGATGTCTGAACCGAACCGTGATGTCTGAACCGTGATGTCTGAACCGTGATGTCTGAACCGAACCGTGATGTCTGAACCGAACCGTGATGTCTGAACCGAACCGTGATGTCTGAACCGAACCGTGATGTCTGAACCGAACCGTGATGTCTGAACCGAACCGTGATGTCTGAACCGAACCGTGATGTCTGAACCGAACCGTGATGTCTGAACCGAACCGTGATGTCTGAACCGAACCGTGATGTCTGAACCGAACCGTGATGTCTGAACCGAACCGTGATGTCTGAACCGAACCGTGATGTCTGAACCGAACCGTGATGTCTGAACCGAACCGTGATGTCTGAACCGAACCGTGATGTCTGAACCGAACCGTGATGTCTGAACCGAACCGTGATGTCTGAACCGAACCGTGATGTCTGAACCGAACCGTGATGTCTGAACCGAACCGTGATGTCTGAACCGAACCGTGATGTCTGAACCGAACCGTGATGTCTGAACCGAACCGTGATGTCTGAACCGAACCGTGATGTCTGAACCGAACCGTGATGTCTGAACCGAACCGTGATGTCTGAACCGAACCGTGATGTCTGAACCGTGATGTCTGAACCGAACCGTGATGTCTGAACCGTGATGTCTGAACCGAACCGTGATGTCTGAACCGTGATGTCTGAACCGAACCGTGATGTCTGAACCGAACCGTGATGTCTGAACCGTGATGTCTGAACCGAACCGTGATGTCTGAACCGTGATGTCTGAACCGAACCGTGATGTCTGAACCGTGATGTCTGAACCGAACCGTGATGTCTGAACCGTGATGTCTGAACCGAACCGTGATGTCTGAACCGTGATGTCTGAACCGTGATGTCTGAACCGAACCGTGATGTCTGAACCGAACCGTGATGTCTGAACCGTGATGTCTGAACCGTGATGTCTGAACCGTGATGTCTGAACCGAACCGTGATGTCTGAACCGTGATGTCTGAACCGTGATGTCTGAACCGAACCGTGATGTCTGAACCGTGATGTCTGAACCGAACCGTGATGTCTGAACCGAACCGTGATGTCTGAACCGAACCGTGATGTCTGAACCGTGATGTCTGAACCGTGATGTCTGAACCGAACCGTGATGTCTGAACCGAACCGTGATGTCTGAACCGAACCGTGATGTCTGAACCGAACCGTGATGTCTGAACCGTGATGTCTGAACCGAACCGTGATGTCTGAACCGAACCGTGATGTCTGAACCGAACCGTGATGTCTGAACCGAACCGTGATGTCTGAACCGAACCGTGATGTCTGAACCGTGATGTCTGAACCGAACCGTGATGTCTGAACCGAACCGTGATGTCTGAACCGAACCGTGATGTCTGAACCGAACCGTGATGTCTGAACCGTGATGTCTGAACCGAACCGTGATGTCTGAACCGAACCGTGATGTCTGAACCGTGATGTCTGAACCGAACCGTGATGTCTGAACCGAACCGTGATGTCTGAACCGTGATGTCTGAACCGTGATGTCTGAACCGAACCGTGATGTCTGAACCGAACCGTGATGTCTGAACCGAACCGTGATGTCTGAACCGAACCGTGATGTCTGAACCGAACCGTGATGTCTGAACCGAGGTCTGAACCGAACCGTGATGTCTGTGCACCGTTCCACCCCATATTTGTGTGTATATTTGAGTGTTAAGGTGCGGCTGAAACTCCAAGTACACTTCGCTCGCCCATGTTTGGCTCCGTCCCACAGAACACGTGTGGAAATCACTCTCTCTCGCAGTTAATGCGCTTTTAATAACTCATTTTTAAAATAAAGCATGTCCCGCAGTCGACTGCACTTTACAAAAGTCACGTTACATGATTTAAACGTTAAGTTTAGGCTTTTAATGAGAGGGCGAAAGCACACCGCTTTAAAGGAAAGAAGCGGCATGAATGACCATTTTATCTTGATTATCACGTTTTCATAATCGCTGGATTATGGATTCAACAAAAAATTTATTCATCTGTTTAATTTTTTTTTTAATAACCCTTAAATGTATGAATGTTTCGCCAATCATTATTACATATTCTGGCCTTTAACGACCCGGATCTATATCTAACACGGATGGATCTCTACCTGTCGCGATAATATAAAACTCTCCTGATATTAGAGAAACAATCGCAGAAGAATAAAATAAAGGGTATTTAGGAAGGGTTCAGTCTGAGCAGATGTATTACACCATCATCACTTTGCTTTGTCATTTCCTCAGTACATTCAGCATCTGGCTCATACTCAATCACCATCTCAAAAAACTATCATTTGCAAAATCAATATTTTGACCGCTAACAGCTTCTTCACCAGATCCATCATCACGTGACAGCGACACTAATATCTGACTGCGTTCAGCAGTGAAACACTGAGCCGTCTCAAGTGTTGCTCATAATACTTCCTATTCACATGATATATAATCACAGATGAATCTTGTGGCATCTAAAAAGAATTGAAAATCTGCTGTTTTAGGATTTACAGTATGATCAGATAATATACACCATATACTAACGATATGATTAGGACTATATACACACTACTACTAATAAAATCAGAGTAAGCCACTTGAGTAATATCACCAGTAAGATGTTATAGATTCAGATTGTAGTACGTACACAAACACACTGTTATTCTAAGGTAATCAAAGAATACCGTGGTGCTCGTACAAAGACATTGTAATGCATGTTTATTATATTCATACACCATGGTATTTACACAGTACATCAAGGTACTTCATAAAAATACCACGGTGTTAACATGGTACTTGTCCAAGAAAACATGAAAATAATACTGTACTTTGATGAATTATAAAGTAATGCATGTATCCTATACTCAAACACCATGATATAGCCTACTAGGAATACCATGATGTTATGTACAAATGCATGGCATTACTGTGGTACATGTCCAAAAACCATGAAAATATCATGGTACTTTGATGAATTATATGGTAATGATTGTGTACTATACTCAAACACCATGATGTACTAAGAATACCATGGTTCTACCGTGGTACATGTCCAAAAAACATTAAAATACCATGGTACTTTGATGAATTATATGGTAATGCTTGTGTACTATACTCAAACACCATGCTATGCTAAGAATACCATGGTGTTAGCATGGTATTACCATGTTAGTGTTTCGTAATTGTCTGGAATCAAGAGTGTGTTGTGGTTGAGTTGTACCTGAGCGGACCTCCTCGTCTCCATCCATCTGGACTCTGGACGGAACCGCGCTGCTTCAGTTTCGATTGAACACACACTCACTCACTCTCACACACACACACACACAGGCGAACAACAATAATACACCCAGAACAGAGTCTGAAGTGATGTCAGATCCGCGCCGGTACCGCAGTATCAGAACCCGGAACTTCTGTTGACCCGCGGAAATCTTCTATCTGTCCGAGTCTTTAACATGGGCTCTTATTAATGATACTACCGATGTATTACTGATGGTCAATAACTGTACGTGTTTTCCATTCTTCCTCTAAAATGGTGGTGTCCCCGCCCAATGAACGCATGCGTGTGTGCGCGCCGGCGCTTTGAAATTACGTCAGCCACAGCGTCATCATTTCAGGGGCGGGGCATAGCAAGCGCGCGTTTTTTCCAATATTCTAATTACAAATCAAATATATTTCCATTTCATATAGTGTTTTTTATTTTTTTTTATTTCTTATAGAATAGCTAAACTATTTAATAGTGATTGTTAGTATTTGGTGTAATTTGCCAACTTCTGATTTAAAAAAAAACAAACATTTCATGTCTTTTGAGACTCGCGATTGTTTACATATATATATATATATTTAAATTTAATATAGTTATTTGTATTTGTTCAGTGTGCTTGTTGTCAATATGAAATGAATTGATGTAGTATATAAATAAATGAATTAAATATATTAACAAAACAAAACAAAAAAGCTTAAAAAAAATTCAAGTCTGATGTTTTTTTTTGTTTTGGGAAAATATTTTATAGATAAGTAATATAAAGATATAATAAGTTGTTTCAGTCTTTTTATTATGGATGTTAAACTTTAATTTCAACATCTTATAAATGTTTTCCTCAATGTGAAATATTTTCTCTGAAATATACAGCTTTTTACTATTTTGTACTGTAACATCAAAATAATGCAAAAATGCAGAGACAAACATATATTTTGCAGATATTTTCAATATCTAAAGCTTATTCCATAAGTGGAAGCGGAGGTGTTTTCTGTTGTGTTCTTAAAAAAAACATTTTTATGTCTGTGTCATCATAAACAGACAGAACATTTCAATAGTTAAATAGCTTGTTTATTAGATAGAATAAGACACAACCTTTTAAGACATCAACATTGATATTAATATATTGTGTATCACATATTAATTGTTATAACTGTTTATGTACTTATATTTATTCAGTGTGCATTTACAGTCAACATGAAACACATTACTGGATACTCAAGACAAAATAAGGTCTTACACTTTACAATAAGGTGAAGTTATTAACTAACAACGCTGTAGTGTTTATTAATCTCAGTTAATGTTACTTTCAACATTTACTTATAGTTTTATTGGTTAACATTTGCTATTGCACTGTGATTTAACATGAGCAAACAATGAATAGCTGTTCTTATTAACTAATGTTATCAAAGATGCATAAATACTGTAACAGATGCATTGCTCATGTTAGTTAATGCATTACAAATGAAACCTTATTGTAAAGCGTTACCAATATTATTAACAGATTGATTTAAATAATGTTGAAATGAACATGAACTAAGATCAATAAATGCTTTATGAGTTACAGTACACGTTAACTAACGTAGTTAACCAATGGAAGTGTTGCCAGATAAATCCGGGACGTGGTTTGATTGTTTGGATGACGAGAACCGGAGATTATGATATATAGAGCATTAGAGATGTGAGCCGAAGTGAAAGATGTTGTGTGTGATGTGCGAGTTATTAAAGTTGTCCGAAGTGTGACTAGCGTTCACTGATGAATCCTCCAGGAACATGCGCTAACCCTCCGGTCCTCTTCTGTTCGGGGTCACATCTGGCTCCCTCTCGGTCAGAAGTGACTGAACCTCCAATGCAACTTTTTTTTTCTAGGAAAATCAATGTTATATATTTTTGTTCAATCTTTTTTTTAATTATTATTATTTAGAATTTTGAGGGGATTTTATGACACTGCAATATTTATAAAAAAAAAATTATGCGCTATTTTGTCCATTAGAATTCATTTTTGTTGTTACAAATTTTGTCAATAAATGCAATATTTCACATTAAAAGGAAAAGGAAAATAGAAATCCTTTTAATTATTTTTTTTAAGTGAGAATAGTTTTTAAAAGTAATATACAGAAATCCTTTCTATATAAATATACAGTATAAAGAGGCTTTTGGATTCCTGTTGTTTTTTTAGACATAATTTCTTACTTTTATTAGGTTTTGCATTTATATATTCACAAAGACTAACTTTTGTCAAGGCTTAGATATTTCTTTTAGATAAATATCAGGTTTTGCATTATGATTACAATCAAACATTAACATTTTGTTAGATGGAAAGCATTTTTGTTACTCAGTATTTGATAAATCTACTAAAATAAGGACCGGATAGTGATAATTCTTCACTGTTGTGCACTCTGTTTCTGCACAGTGGCTGATCTGTAGTTTGTACCACCAAAAGATTCTCTGAGTTTTCCTATTTTTTTTATTGTATTTCCCGTTCATTTCCAATGTCGGTCATTTTTGACCGTGAAAGAGAAATGTGTGACTTTTTTTTTTTAGGACCCTTTAATACATCCGAATCATGTCCATTATTTTGTGTGTGTGTTCACATAGCTAATGCGACCAAAGTCACCAAGTGTCATCCAAATCTGATGAAGCAAAACCCCAAAAAATAATAATTCAAAACATAATTTTTCTGTATTTTTCAGCCCGAAGAGACCCAGAGGGGGAAGTAAGGTCACTTTTGGTTTCATGTTGACTTCTGCTAAATAACCACTGTATTTACTGCAGGTTCAGTGTAGTACAACCTCCGTATGTTACTGCAGCACAATATAAAACAGTTCAGTAAAACCAACAGAGCACAGGCTAAAACGCAGTCAGTTCATATGTGTGGATGAAATGAGTCGGACCGGATCACTTCACACAGAAACACACTCATTAAAACAGTCACACACACACACTCAGAGTCACATTAAGAGCTCCCTCTTTTGCGTTTTGTTCCCTTGTCCCATAGTGCATCAGCGTGACCTCTGACCTCACGTGACCTATGACCCGCTCTAGCTCTTCTCCTCTTCGTCCTCACAGCTTCGCACGAACTGACGGCGCGAGAGCTTCTCCGGGTCGTGTGACGCCATGTTACTGAAATCACGGAAAATATCCTGGAATGTTTCGTCGTCTCCTGAGGAAACGCCAGAGAAGAGTTTTTATTTGTTGCTGTTGGCAAAGTTTCACTACAAACTGAACTTAACATAGTGTTTTTTTGTGAAATGTTTCTTCTTGACATAAAGTAACAGTCAAAAGTTCGGGAATAACTAGGATTTCTTGAAAAGAGTCTCTTCTGCTCATCAGGACTGCATTTATTTGACCAAAAATACAGTAAAAATTGTGCAATATTATTACAATTTAAAATAAGTGTAATTTATTCCTGTGATCA
Source organism: Rutilus rutilus (assembly GCF_951802725.1). Lineage (NCBI taxonomy): Eukaryota > Metazoa > Chordata > Actinopteri > Cypriniformes > Leuciscidae > Rutilus > Rutilus rutilus. Next base: position 3,899,205 of record NC_140223.1, read on the forward strand.
AAGCTGAATTTTCAGCATCATTACTCCAGTCTTCAGTGTCACATGATCCTTCAGAAATCACTCT
>NC_140223.1:3901768-3931768 GCF_951802725.1 Rutilus rutilus
GTTTGGTACCCGGTGTGTCCGTATGTGGCGGCGGCGTGAAGAGCGCCCTGACCGTGCTGATCTCTGTGATTCACATTAGAGCCGTTCTGTAGCAGAAACTCACACGCCAGCAGAGAGCCCTGCCACACACACACACACACACACACACACACACACACACACACATCACTGAAGACCAGAATCACACGCAGAGACCTTCAGACTCCCAGAGGCCGCTGTCACTCACCCCGATGGCTGAACCAATCAGAGCCGTCCGTCCCTCCCGCTCAGGATCACTCCAGTTCACTTCCGCACCCTCGGCCAGCGCCGTCGCCATGGCAACGAGCTGCCCGTTCAGCGCCGCCTGATACAGCCTCTCTCCGGCACGCAGCTTTGCTGTTTCTGTACGCTCATAAGAAACACGAGTTCTTACATACGCTGTGTCATAATCATCGTTCTACTGCTCGTTACTTCATTTGAATAATACATTTTATATAATTTAAAAAAAATTATAATTTGAATAATTTTATTGAAAATGTTATAATAAATTATAAGAAAAATAATTAAAGTAATTTTATAATTCATTATAAAATATCACTTTAAAATAATAATATGAAACAATGTTAACAATTATACTAATTAATTCACATAATTAATTAATTCACATAATTTATAATTACAATTATCTAATTATTTGAATTATAAAATAATACTTTAATTACATTATTTAAATAAAAATAATTTAAAATGAAATTTAAAAAAATTATTCAAATTAAATATTTAATTAACAATTAAAATAATTATACTATCTGATTATTTTTAATAAACGTAAATGAAAATTATTTATTTTAATTACAAATTACAGCAGTATTACAAAGTACAAAGTATATTTTTTTATTAATAATTAAAATAATTTAATTGAAAATGGAATAGTTCATTATGAAATATTATATTAATTATTTAAAAAATATATAATTAATTATTTAAAATTAAAGTAATTAATTTTAAAGTAATTAAAGTAAGTTATTAATGGTTTTAATTAATTTAAATTATTGCATTTAAATTATTTACAATTACAATTATCTAATTATTTTAATGATAAATGCTTAAATGCTTATTATGTTAATTAACAATAAAAATAATTAGACTTTAATAAATTAAAATTATATGAAATATAAAAAATTATAATATAATTATAAAATAATTATTTTATCAAAAGTACATGAGGTGTTTTCTATTTAAAATAACATTAATAAAAGATAAACAGCACAAACACACTCACCAGCACCAGGACCATCAGGATCACGCGTCACGAATCTCTTCTCCACATACTTGAACCGAATCCACTGTTCTTTATCCTGCCTGAGAGAGGCAGTGACGATGATCATGAATACACTCAAAGCTCTTAATATTCCAGCATGCGTGTGTGAGAGACTCGTACCGTGAACTGCCCGCGCTGGGCTTCTGTAGTCCGTCTATTGGGTTACGCTCATAAATGCCATTAATGACTTCATTACCCAGAACACATAGCAGCTGTGAAGGGGCGGAGTTAAACAAAGATCAACCAATAGCATAACAGAAGCATAACTGACAGAGTTAGAGTTAGTACGAGACAATAAACACACCTAAGTAAACAAACTGAAAAAGATCAAATAAATGCTATTTGGTTTTTATTTGTAAGTAATAAAAAGTTTATATCAGAGATTTTGATGAAATGAATGTCGGACCTTTAACTGTTCCGGCTCCCAGGAATCAAGAGTGAGTGATCGAACTTTGGACAGATGAACGCCAAGACTCCTGTCAACACACATCAAAAACCTTATATCAAAACATATAAACCCATTAAATATCATAGAGTTCATGAGAAATACCAGATAAACTATGTTTACTGCTTTATATCATAATGTCATAATTACCAATGTAATCTGGTGTTCTGACTTTCTAAGTTGTGAATGTTGACTACAATCTAGTTTATGTGTTGTTAATACAAAACTGGAATAGGAGCTTGTAGACTGGAAATGACCTGTGTATGCCCGAGCACTCGATGCACATGGTGATGCCGAGGTTCACGCTGGCCCAGCGAGGCTCCGCCTCCCCGCAGTCACAGCAGCGTTGGTTACCGTTGCCACGGAGAGCCACGCCCAGAGCGGGGGGGTGAGGGGGCGGGTCTAGGACGGGCACAGGGGCGGAGCTCTCCTTCACCTAGACACACACAATGCGCAAATGACACAATACAAGCAGGGCTTGACATTTAGTTCTTTGCTCACTTGCCACTGTGGCTCGAGGTTTTCCAAAGTTACTAGCCACTCAGCATTTTCACTGGCCACATTTATTTCCTTGAAAATAATAATAATAATTTGGTCATTTTTGACCGACACGCGAAGAGCACCAGAGGTAAATATGACTTAAACCAATCTAAGACGGTACTCATGTAAACTACACAGCTTTTGACCAATGAATACCCATTTTAGGGGCTTTCGCACAGGGTAGTTCTAGGAACGAGCCACCAGGGCGGTTCCCTGAGAAATAATGGTTCCCTTAGGAACGTTTTCTGGTTGCATTCGCACCCCCAGTAGGAACTCTGAAGTGACGTAAGCCGCGCTTGTTGTTGTGACTTTTATTTTGATGGCGCGGCAGACCTTTATTTTGACGGCGTGGTGGACCTTTATTTTGACGGCGCTGTAGACCTTTATTTTGACGGCGCGGTGGACCTTTATTTTGACGGCGCGGTGAACCTTTATTTTGGCGCCGCTGTAGACCTTTATTTTGATGGCGGTGTAGACCTTTATTTTGACGGCGCGGTGGACCTTTATTTTGACGGCGCGTTAGAACTTTATTTTGACGGTGTGTTAGACCTTTATTTTGACGACGCTGTAGACCTTTATTTTGACGGTGTGTTAGACCTTTATTTTGACGACGCTGTAGACCTTTATTTTGACGGCGCGGTGGACCTTTATTTTGACGGCGCGGTGAACCTTTATTTTGGCGCCGCTGTAGACCTTTATTTTGATGGCGCTGTAGACCTTTATTTTGACGGCGCGGTGGACCTTTATTTTGACGGCGCGGTGGACCTTTATTTTGACGGCGCGGTGGACCTTTATTTTGACGGTGTGTTAGACCTTTATTTTGACGACGCTGTAGACCTTTATTTTGACGGCGCGGTGGACCTTTATTTTGACGGCGCGGTGAACCTTTATTTTGATGGCGCTGTAGACCTTTATTTTGATGGCGCTGTAGACCTTTATTTTGACGGCGCGGTGGACCTTTATTTTGACGGCGCGGTGGACCTTTATTTTGATGGCGCTGTAGACCTTTATTTTGATGGCGCTGTAGACCTTTATTTTGACGGCGCGGTGGACCTTTATTTTGACGGTGTGGTGGACCTTTATTTTGACGGCGCGTTAGAACTTTATTTTGACGGTGTGTTAGACCTTTATTTTGACGACGCTGTAGACCTTTATTTTGACGGTGTGTTAGACCTTTATTTTGACGACGCTGTAGACCTTTATTTTGACGGCGCGGTGGACCTTTATTTTGACGGTGTGTTAGACCTTTATTTTGACGGTGTGTTAGACCTTTATTTTGACGACGCTGTAGACCTTTATTTTGACGGCGCGGTGGACCTTTATTTTGACGGCGCGTTAGAACTTTATTTTGACGGTGTGTTAGACCTTTATTTTGACGACGCTGTAGACCTTTATTTTGACGGTGTGTTAGACCTTTATTTTGACGACGCTGTAGACCTTTATTTTGACGGCGCGGTGGACCTTTATTTTGACGGCGCGGTGAACCTTTATTTTGGCGCCGCTGTAGACCTTTATTTTGATGGCGCTGTAGACCTTTATTTTGACGGCGCGGTGGACCTTTATTTTGACGGCGCGGTGGACCTTTATTTTGACGGTGTGTTAGACCTTTATTTTGACGACGCTGTAGACCTTTATTTTGACGGCGCGGTGGACCTTTATTTTGACGGCGCGGTGAACCTTTATTTTGATGGCGCTGTAGACCTTTATTTTGACGGCGCGGTGGACCTTTATTTTGACGGCGCGGTGGACCTTTATTTTGATGGCGCTGTAGACCTTTATTTTGATGGCGCTGTAGACCTTTATTTTGACGGCGCGGTGGACCTTTATTTTGACGGTGTGGTGGACCATTATTTTGACGGCGCGTTAGAACTTTATTTTGACGGTGTGTTAGACCTTTATTTTGACGGTGTGTTAGACCTTTATTTTGACGACGCTGTAGACCTTTATTTTGACGGCGCTGTAGACCTTTATTTTGATGGCGCTGTAGACCTTTATTTTGACGGCGCGGTGGACCTTTATTTTGACGGCGCGGTGGACCTTTATTTTGACGGTGTGTTAGACCTTTATTTTGACGACGCTGTAGACCTTTATTTTGACGGCGCGGTGGACCTTTATTTTGACGGCGCGGTGAACCTTTATTTTGATGGCGCTGTAGACCTTTATTTTGATGGCGCTGTAGACCTTTATTTTGACGGCGCGGTGGACCTTTATTTTGACGGCGCGGTGGACCTTTATTTTGATGGCGCTGTAGACCTTTATTTTGATGGCGCTGTAGACCTTTATTTTGACGGCGCGGTGGACCTTTATTTTGACGGTGTGGTGGACCTTTATTTTGACGGCGCGTTAGAACTTTATTTTGACGGTGTGTTAGACCTTTATTTTGACGGTGTGTTAGACCTTTATTTTGACGACGCTGTAGACCTTTATTTTGACGGCGCGGTGGACCTTTATTTTGACGGTGCTGAGAACGCCAGAACGCATTCTCCATGTTCATTAGTTTACGATCTGTTTAACAGTCCTGTCTAATACATTATTAGATAGAACTGTTATACATAGAAAGTAGACAGTAATGAAGAGTTATTAGCGTATGCCGTGTGTTTGATGAGCAGAAATACATAATCATGTTTCTCTTGGTCTCCTCAAAGTTGAGTTAGATTTTCTCCTCAGTGTAAAGGTTAAAGGTCATCTATCACTGTTTTCCATGTTCGTAGAGTTAGTTTCTGTAGTAAATATATAGGCTATAATCTGTATGTTCACACAGCTTTTTTTTTTTAAATGGCAGGTGCTGGTGTTTTGCGTGCATTCGGCCAATCAGCGAACACTAACGTCACGTCACGATAGTTCCTATAGTGCTGGTTTAGACCGACTCTGAAGTAGGAGTAAAGTAGTTCCTCCAAAAGGAGTTCCTAGAACTAAAATCGTTCCTAGTTCCTGCGGTCCGAACACGCCAAAATCCGGGAACTTCCAGTAACAGTTCAAGGAACTATGAAAAGGAACTATTTTTGTAACTCATCATTTCATTCGATATTTCCAGATATATTTCAGAACTGAACATTTTATTGAGTTTTCCAGACCTGGAAACTGTAACCGTAAAAATATTGATTTCACATGAAACATCCAAAAATGGCAAAAAGCTTCTGTAAGGGCGAGTTTAAAGAACAATTAGCGGAAGTGTAAAACAACAAACGTGAAAATGCTTCCAGGTATATGTGTGCAAATGTATGTGTGTTTGTACCTGAGTGTTTTGATCTGTCACTTGATCGCGGTACGCAATGTCTATACAGCCCTGAACGGCATTAATCCACGCCAACTTCAGCTCCTCAGAATCGGCCTGTAACACACAACACCTGTGCAAAGATGCACAATTACTAACACAATCACCTTTTTATTATAAAATGATGACGTCTCTGGACAAGCAGAGACTTTGTGCTCGTAGATTTGCATGTCGATACCAACCCTTACGAAGATCAACCATGGTTTTATTATAGTAAAAGTCTAGTAACCATAGTTTTTCGGCAGATTGAGTACCATATAACCACAGTTTTACAACAAATACCATGGTTAAACTATGGTTAGTGGAGCAAAACCATGGTTAATTTGAAGTTACCATGGTTTAACTATAATAACCATGGTTTTTTGGTTTTATTTGTAGTAAAACCATGGTTAATTTTCGTAAGGGATATGTGTGTATTTCATCATCTTACTTCTGCACTGACAGCAGCTCAAAACAGAAGCGGCGGTCGACCACATCCAGAGATTTCACTGCACACAGACGCAGATCATCGAACAGAACAAGAGGCTGCTCCTAAAACACACACAGACAAGCACACACACTGAGTGAAACACGTTAATATGATCAGTTACTGCTACACTGATGTGGATGATGGTTTACCTTGTGTGATTTTGAGTAGATTAACTGATTATTTTCAGTGTAAAACCAGCACCTGAGAGATGGAAACAATTACAAAAACAGCGCATTACCATTTGTGACCCTGGACGACAAAACCAGATGAGGTTTATACATCACCTGAAAGCTGAATAATTAAGCTTTCCATTGATGTGTGGTTTGTTATAATAGGACAATATTTGGTCGAGATACAACTATTGTAAATCTGGAATCTGAGGGTGCAAAAAAATCGAAACATTGAGAAAATCTCCTTTAAAGTTGTTCATTTATGTTGGCGATTGTGCAGCATTCACTCACACAAATACATGTTTTATATATTTACAGTAGGACATTTACTAAATATCTTCATGGAACATGATCTTTACTTAATATCCTCATGATTATTGGCATAAAAGAAAAATCGCTAATTATGACCCATACAGTGTATTGTTGGCTATTGCCACAGATATACCCGTGCGACTCGAGACTGGTGACGTGATCCAGGGTCACATTTTTTAATCATTTGACATGATAATGTAAACAGTATAAAGATCTCCAGGGTTAATATAGTTTATTATATACACTCTGTTTCAGAATTATGAAATATAATCTTAACTACAGAAATCGTATTGTAAAATGTACACTTTCGTTGTACTTTTCCATATTTATATGTTGAACTGAATTATGTAACATTTTACTTGATCTTTGTGTTCCTCTCCTGTCGATCTCTTTATCATATCTGTGGTTTCATGATTTTCGTCATAAAATTTTTTTACTTTAAAATTAATGGAAAATATAAAGACTAATTCAAAATATGAATAAAAAATTTAAATATTATCTCAGTGACAGTAAAATAACACTGGGTCTCTCACCTCTTCCATGTCTTGTTCTTCTTGCGTGAACGTTTGAACAGGTAGCCTTGAATCGTTCCTCCGTCAGACGGATTACACACAATAACCGCCTCTCCAGACGCGTCCTACCAAACACACACACAATCATTATCACCCGTTAGCAAACGTACACCATCAAAATATCAGCTCCCAAACTCACTATGACTGAACAGACTGAGGTATGACCATTTTGAAAAGGTTTAACAAACAGTTTTATTTTTTCATGTTGACATTTGAAACCAGTGTTGGAGTTGGGGGGGGGGGGGGGGGGGGGGGGTCCTAAAAAGGAGCTCAGTTGTAAGGATAATGCCTTTTCTAGTATTTTTTTTTTGACAGAAAATCTAGATTCGAAAAGTTATCAGATCTAACCATTTTTAAGGCCTTTCTGTATGCAGTAGCACTTTCCTTCCACGAAATGCGATATACCTCTTTCTTTTTTTTTATACAATGAATGTATATGTTATATAGGCTATGTTATTGAATTGATTACTGCATTAAACACTTGCAAAAAAAAAAGAGATTGAGCCTCAGCCAGGTGAGAAAAAGTAACGCTTTACATAAAAAGTAACACAATTAGTTATTTTTTAGGGAGTAACGCAGTATTGTAATGCATTACTTTTGAAATAATTTTCCGCAACACTGTTTTAAATTAATGATTTAAAAGAACTAAGTAAATAATCAAGATCTGACGATTTGCTTCTGATCTGCTTTTTGTACTGTGACAGAATAATTGTATAATTTAGTGAATTTCTCATTTCTGAGAGTCTTTCATTGAAGAAATGTTTATGTAAATAAGAAATGTTCAGATAGAAATGTTTTTGCTCGCTTTTTCTGTAGGAGACTGTACATTTTAAATGAGTATTTCTACATGAATAATGAGTTTAAATAAATAATGAGTATTGAGTAATGCGTATTTTTTGAGTAATGAGTATTGAGTATTTTTGGAGTGTAAGACTTGAGAAATCAGAAAATGCCGGGCATTCTGGTTGAGGAACGACCACTCCCCGAGAAGAACGACCACTCCCTTTCTGGAAATTAACATTTGAACTCTTTCTTATGAAGTTAGCATCACCATTTGAGACGCAAGTTTCACCTCAGAATACATCTCTTCCCCCTTTCCCCACTCCCTCTCTCTCATGCTGAGATCACCTGAAATTCACCCAAAAAATCTATATGGTTTAAATGTGAATTATTATCATACAGTTTTATACATGTTTGGTCTCATTTGAAATGTCTCAGTGCGACTGGTACAAATGTCTCATTCCTAAAGAAGTAAACCAAAGGGCAATAAGGTATTTAAGAGTTTAGAGATAATTCGCACACCATCCGGCTCCCAAAAGGTGTAAACTCAATGCAAATTCCCATTGTTGGCAAATGTTTCCATGTAAATCAACATAAATCAACAAGTAAGTCTGGGACGGTGATTAATGCAAATTCCCACTGTGAACTCATGTTTACATTTGAAAAGAGGTTTCCTTGGTCTGAGAGTTTAGGGAGATGCTGAAGAAGGCTTGAGGCGATTTGTAGCTCAAATTAGCCTGTGATGCGGAGAGTGGCCGAGACTCTCAGCATCATGTATTTTCTAATGTCATGTTCGTATTTTTTCTCTTTATTCCAAAGCATTTGTAAAGTGACGACTAATATTTGGCACTAATTCAAGTGTAGGCTACTTGGTTTGCAAATACAAGAAGGGAATTTCTGTTTAGGGCAGCAAATGCTGTCTAAATTTGGGTGTGTCTTACCTCTGTTTTAATTTAATGTTACTTTAGATAAGTGTACGCGGGAAACCACGGCATGGCCAATCCAAAGCTATTATAAGAGAAGTAAAGTTGGTCAGCTTATATCTGTAATAGTGGCCATACCTCTACTGAAGTAAACGTTAAGTTAAATTCAAGTGTATGCAAAAACCACGGGGGCTACACCAAAGTATCTTTGATTGTGTAAGCGTGAATGCGACCAATCTCAGGTATATAGCAATTACCTCTGTTTGGTGACCAAAACTGATGAGCTTATGTACGTGAGACCCGCGTTAAACAGAAGACATGAGGACCTCTGAGCGACATAGCTTCCTAATCTGAGCGGGGTAAAATATACTTAAAGAGTTAAAAAGAATAATCAAACATTCGCTCACTTTTAATGATGCTCAGAGACCGTCACCCGTAATATTGGAGACCGACATTGGACCTTTAGTCGGGCTTACATGAGCGATGAGTATTGAGTCTTTTTTGAGTTTTGAGTAATGAGCATTGAGTATAGAGTATGTTTTGAGTAATGAATATTGAGTAATGAGTACTGAGTATTTTTTGAGTATTGAGTAATAAGTACTGAGTTTTGAGTACTGAGTAATGAGTATTGAGTACCGAGTAATGATCACTGAGTATTTTTTGAGTATTGAGTAACAAGTAATAAGTTTTGAGTACTGAGTAATGAGTTTTGAGTACTGAGTAATGAGTTTGAGTACTGAGTAATGAGTTTTGAGTACCGAGTAATGAGTTTTGAGTACCGAGTAATGATCACTGAGTATTTTTTTGAGTATTGAGTAATGAGCATTGAGTATAGAGTATGTTTTGAGTACTGAGTACCGAGTAATGATCACTGAGTATTTTTTGAGTACTGAGTAATAAGTAATGAGTTTTGAGTACTGAGTAATGAGTTTTGAGTAATGATCACTGAGTATTTTTTTGAGTATTGAGTAATGAGTATTGAGTATAGAGTATGTTTTGAGTACTGAGTACCGAGTAATGATCACTGAGTATTTTTTGAGTACTGAGTAATAAGTAATGAGTTTTGAGTACTGAGTAATGAGTTTTGAGTAATGATCACTGAGTATTTTTTTGAGTATTGAGTATAGAGTATGTTTTGAGTACCGAGTAATGATCACTGAGTATTTTTTTTGAGTATTGAGTAATGAGCATTGAGTATAGAGTATGTTTTGAGTACTGAGTACCGAGTAATGATCACTGAGTATTTTTTGAGTACTGAGTAATAAGTAATGAGTTTTGAGTACTGAGTAATGAGTTTTGAGTAATGATCACTGAGTATTTTTTGAGTATTGAGTAATAAGTAATGAGTTTTGAGTACTGAGTAATGAGTTTTGAGTACTGAGTAATGAGTATTGAGTAATGATCACTGAGTATTTTTTTGAGTATTGAGTAATGAGTATTTTAAAAAATGAGTAGAAATGAACTAGGAGTACACTAGCTATAAGATCCTAAACTGTACCTTCAAACGTGTTTTATGTGGTCGTCAAAACCTATATAACTAGCACTAAAATCTCACCCTTTGCTGAACGAGCAGGTGTGTGTTTTCCAGGTCTTTCCTCTTGGCAGCGCAGTCAGACGACAGCTGAGAGAGCTGCGCACAGATATTACTCTTATTACACTTCAATATCCATCAAACATTAGCAATCAAACACTGTGTGTCTATGTAAAGGGGTTTGTTGTGTGTGTGTGTGTGTGTGGGGTATGAACTGAGCGTGATGTGTGTGTTCATGTATGACCTGTGAGGCCATCGTCTTCATGGTCGGTTCTAGATCTCTCAGCAGGTCGAATCCCTGGTGGAAAAATGTGTACTGAGCGTGAAAATACGAGAAGACCTGAGAAAGACAGATGATTTTAGTCAGTTTACATTCATCTGAACAAGATGTCGTGGTATTTACAAAGTTTTCTGATTAGAGCTCACCGAATTCAGAATATCAAGCTTCTGTTGGACCTTGAAATTATTCAGCTGCAAGAAAAGAAAGAAAAACAATACATTTCACTCATGTTCAGGGGCAGCTTCAAATTAACATGGTTTAGCTTGACTAAAATTATATGTGGACTTTAGAAAAAAACTAAATGCTGTAAAAATGTAGAATATGAACTGCTTAAAATACAAAATGCAACAATTCAACAATATAATGTAAAACAAACTAAAATATAATATAAAACATATCTAAAATAAAATAATATAAAAATTTAAACTAAAATATAATGTAAAAAATGCCTATAATAAAATTTTGTATAAAAATATTAAACTATAATATAATATAAAAAACTAAAATATAATATGAAACATGTTATTGTAAAATATAATATAAAAATTTAAAATGAAATATAATATTAAACATGCTTATTATTACATTTAATATAAAAATATAAACTAAAATATAATATAAAACATGCCTATAATTAAAATATAATATAAAAAAAAAAATATATATATATAATAACATAAAACATGCCTGTAATAAAATATAATATAAAATATGCGTATAATAAAATATATTGTGCAAATATAAATTGAAATATAATATAAACATGCCTGTAATAAAATATAATATAAAAACAAAGTTAAATATAATATGAAACATACCTATAATAAAATATAATATAAAAAATATAATTTAAAACCTAACTAGAAATAATATAAAACAAGCCTATAATAAAATATAATCTAAAAATATTAACTAAAATATAATATAAAACTTGCATGTATTGTATTAATGTTGTAATATTGTAAAGCGCTTTGGCAATATTGTAAAGCGCTTTGGTGGCCATTGGGTCTGTGAAAGCGCTATATAAATGCAGTCCATTTACCAGTCCATTTACCATGTAATAAAACATAATATAAAAACAAACTAAAATATGATATAAAACATGTCGATAATAAAATATAATATAATAATATGAAAATAATAGGGGGTCATTTAAGGTCTTAAAGGTACAGTAGCAACAACAACAGCCTGTTTAGTTCTACAGGTCATGAACTAAATTAAAATGGTTTTGCTTGAATACTATTATATGTGGACTTCATTAGAAAAGCTGAATGCTATAAAAATGTAGAACGTGTGCACCTTAAAGCACGACTGACTAGCATTACCTGCAGGCAGTAGTCCAGGGCGAAGTGTTGGTAGCATTTGCGTGTGGCGAGCAGCAAGTGAGTGGCTCTCTCGGCGTCGACGGGTTTGTGTCGGCTGACCTGAGCGTTCTTCACAACCGTGCCATCGAGATCGTCTCCGATCCGGACGAACTCACGCCGAGTGTCGCGAATCTGCGGCACAAATCTGTCACAGGACAAACCATTACGCTTTAGTACTGTGAAAGTGTGTGAACGTTAGGGTTGGCCACCGTTCACCGTTCATTTGAACCTTTTTTTCTGTAATTTAGGCATGTTTACCTCAATGACTGTAAAGAAACTAAGTCATTTGTGGAAGTGTTATTGACATTATTCCAGAGCTGCCTGCCATTGTCTGTGATGCTTGAATATTAATCAAAAACATCCATTTTAGTAATAATTTTTTTTTATAATTCTATGAAATGTTTTGTTTTCCACAAATTCTGTGTTGTGAATTTTCTAGTAATCAAATGAAGACATAAAACATTAATTTAATTGATCTTTTATATGAAATTAAACTTTTTTTTGTCAAACAACATGCGGCACAACTGAGCTGTTAACATTACAACAAAAGTGTGATTTTAAGTTATTCCTTAAAGAATAAATTTTTGATAATAATTTATTATTATTAGTGTTAGTATTATTATTAAATTGAGATATCTAAATTCTACTGTACAACAGTAATATATTATCAAGTTAAACCGAACTTTTATTTTGACGGGTTGTGATGAAGACCTTTGAGTTTCCGTGTGTTAATGATATAACGATAGTTTTTCTTAAATTAAACTGTAAAATGCTGATGAACTTCATTGACTCACAGAGCGGCTCTGGAAACCCAACCCTAGTGAACGTGTGTGTGTGTGTGTGTGTGTGTGTGTGTGTGTGTGTGTGTGTGTGTGTGTGTGTGTGTGTGTGTGTGTGTGTGTGATGTTACGTACTGTGAAAGCAGGTTTGAGAGCTGCTGGGTAATTGCTCTCTGAGTCTGATCAAACAGCATCTGCATGAAAACACATGAAAGTGCAAAGGGATTGTCTACAAAGGTGGATGTATATCATCTTTTCAAAAGGCTCGTCCCACCAGTTTCCACTAGAAGCCGCTCAAAAAGTGCAATCTCTCCAAAAATGTACATAAGGGCTGAGAAATAGAAGATAAGACTCACCGTCTGAAACTGGATCATCTCTTGAAGGCCTTGGTTGAACTGACGCAGGCAATTCTACAGAAACACAAGCAGTGAGAGGTCAGCGTGAGAGGCCTGGCCAAAGGTCGTGACCCATCAGACACCTGTACTCACCAGAATAACCCCGTCGTTCTTATGATACGCCGTAAACTCGGCCAGTCCGGAGAGGAACAGCTGATTGCAGGAGGTGTAGTTCTGCCCCGCATCCACCATCTGACCACACAACTTCATCACCTACAGAGAGAGAGAGAGAGAGGGAGAGAGAGAGAGAGAGAGAGAGAGAGAGAGAGAGAGAGAGAGAGAGAGAGAGAGGGAGAGAGAGAGAGAGAGAGAAGGCCATCAAGCTAAATGTACAATGGGCTAATATCATGAGAAAATTATTTTACATTGATCTTTTGACATTGATCTTTTAGATCTTTTGATGTTGCGACGTTATATTGTGTCATGTTTATCAAATTAAAACTGATTAAAAAACGTAGACTCCACTTCATTGATAGTAGCTAGTTTATGTTGAACTTTATTCTTGTTCAAACAGACGCTGTATGAAGCAGTACATAAAGTATGGAATGTAAATGTCTCTGAAACATCTGTGTATTATTTGGCAAATATTGCATTTATTTCACTTCAGCTGTGGTAAAGTATGCAAACACCACGTGAGCGGTCACTATGGGAACCAGAACGTGTCCGACTTCACGTCTCCGTTTGCAGCTCCTCCCCGCCTGCACGCGGCTACTCTCGCCGATCGGATACATCCAGCCGCAGCCGATGTCGAACACACCTTCACTCTCTCCTCTCCTATCATGAGTGGACACACCCCCTACTGCTGATTGGCTCATTCTCTCTCCTCCCCATCATGAGTGGACACACCCCCTACTGCTGATTGGCTTACTCTCTCTCCTCCCCATCTTGAGTGGACACGCCCCCTTACTGCTGATTGGCTCATTCTCTCTCCTCCCATCATGAGTGGACACACCCCCTACTGCTGATTGGCTTACTCTCTCTCCTCCCCCATCATGATTGGAAACGCCCCCTACTGCTGATTGGCTCACTCACTCCTGCCCCATCTTGAGTGGACGCCCCCTACTGCTGATTGGCTCACTCTCTCCTGCCCCATCTTGAGTGGACACGCCCCCTACTGCTTATTGGGCCTCACTCTCTCCTCCCCCATCATGAGTGGACACGCCCCTACTGCTGATTGGCTCACTGTCTCCTCCCGCATTTTGAGTGGACACGCCCCTACTGCTGATTGGGTCTCACTCTCTCCTCCACCATCATGAGTGGACACGCCCCCTACTGCTGATTGGCTCACTCTCTCTCCTCCCCCATCATGATTGGACACCCCCTACTGCTGATTGGCTCACTCTCTCTCCTCCCCCATCATGAGTAAACACGCCCCCTATATATATGATACACACACACATATGACTTTGATACAATATAATATAAAAGCAAACTAATTTATAATATAACATAAAGCTTAAAATACTAATGTTTTCGGCACAAAAAAAAAAAAAACTTCACCCACATTATAATCAGACCTAACGGAAAAAAATGTATATATACTGGCTGGTTCATCTTACTTTCTCCACACGACTCTCCAGTTCTGCAACATCACTCTCGCATTTATCCAGGGACTGCCTGCAAACACACACACACACACACACACACACACACATCTGCATAAGTCATACACAGCAGACACACTACCACGCCCCAAAGCATAGTGGGTATTTTACCAATGACATGTCCACAAGCTTTTTAAATTAATAAATCAATTTTAAATAGACTTGTTGTTTTAAAATGATAAAAGAATGAGTTTACAAACAACAAGACAATGTCGTTTAGATGGTTTTAGATGCATCATCACTACCCATCATGAACTAATGAGCCACATGTCATGTGTGATGGATGAGATGCTCATACCTGAACGCAGGAGAGTCTCTAATGCAATCCTCAAAGTCCAGGAGAGTGTCCATGCTGCTGTTTCTCACTGTCTCTGACTCTCTCGTGCACTATTACACCTTTAACCCAAATACATGATCCAGACACGAAAGATTCCTGCACGAGGCCTGATGCACACACTGCATCATCACTGTCTCATGCACGAGCCGTTATCTCATATCACACACTGATCTTCTTTACATTCACTGCCTGTCAGATAGATAGAAATAACGCACGCGACCGCACTGCATCACACACACACACACACACACACCGCAGAAAATGCGCTTAGATCACAGTGATACACGCGATTAACTCAAGCACTTTATTGTTGTTATCGCGATGTATAGATCTAGTGTCGAGATGTGTGTGTTGACAGCTGCCGTGGTGTTTGTTCATGTTGATGCGAGTCGTTTTTCCGGTTGCGGAAGTCATGCGTGACGAGGATGTCCTGTCAGCCATTTTCAAAATAAAAGCATGGATTTTAATCAAATAAAATAAAGTAAAATTAAAAAAGAATTGTTTAAAAATAGAAATAAAAACTAAAACTAAAAACAAAATCTCTGTTCATGTTCTCCCCATAGAATGGTTCTTACGTGTACCAAAACAATTATTTTCTTACACAATCCTAAATATGTGGTTTGGTTTAATTGCTGACTAAATTATATAAACTAAATAAAGCTCTTTCAAGAGTGCATCCGTATCCGGTTTGATATTGCTGCTGTTTTACACCATCTATACACAATGTGTCTTTAAATACACACAGATGACATCATGCTATGATGAAACTATCCATTGGCAAACACACACCGGCTCCTACACAGGAGTTCAGAGAGGACACAGATATTGTGAGACTGTATAAAAGTTTATTATTTAGAATTTGATGCCAAACAGCACAAATACTAAAATTTGACACAGTGTTTTCAAAAGCCCTGCTTTGAAGAAAAAAAAAAAAGTGAGATTCAAACATCTCTATAATAAACCACATGTTCATTTCAGCACCATTTACTACTGAATTCATGCATTCATGTGTATCTGTGTGTTTAACAGAAAAAAGTCTGAATGGAAGTGTGTGTGTGTGTGTGTGTGTGTGTGTGCGTGCCTAAAATGCTTTCAGAACTCAATAGAGACGAGAATGACAGTGACGTTGTCTGCACTGCCCCGCCTCACAGCCTCACTGGCCAATCGCTGACAAGCAGCCTCAAAAGGCCCCGCCCCTTCGCTCTGCCCCTCCTTCTGCTCCACAGTCTCGTTCTAAAATACATAAAAACTTTTTAACATACAATGCAAACAGCAGTAATTACAGTAGTATTGAGAAAAAATACTATAGCGTTTATCAATATTCTGAATCTTTTTATATTTTCTGTTTTCATTTTAATTTTAGTTAAAGATTTAGTAATTTTGTTGTGTGTTCTTGTCTTTTTTTATTTTTTTTTACGTCCTTGGCAACTAGCTGAAATAAAATAAGTTTAAGTTTTTTTAATACTTTTTTTAAATTATATTTATAATAGTTAACGTTAATTTTATTTCAAGTAAAGAAAAGGTTTATTTGCTGTTTTAGTGTACTATAATAACCCTGACACAAAGCAAAGACTAACAAATATGCGGGCGAGCAGATTAAAACACACACCTCTAGAACGTCGAGGACAAACTGAACGGCTTCTTCTGCAGAAAACACTTTGAAAAGCCCGTCGCATGCCAAGAGAACGAATCTGAATAAACACACACACAAAAACCAGCACAATCCGTTAGTGTTTCACTGAGGAGAGAAAGTCCCACAGGTTTGGAGTCACATGACGGTGAAGTAAACGCTGGAAGTGTGTAAGAGAGTGTGTTAAACGCACTTGTCGTTTCGACTGATCTGACAGCGCCGCAGGTCTGGAGTGGAGATCACACCACAGCGTTTATACTGACCGTCACCTAGAGAACGAGACACTTCCAGCACTCCCAGCACACGCCCGTCCCTGCACACACACACACACACGTGTTACAACGACTGCAACCCGTATCCCAGAAGCACTACAGGTACACACACACCCTCACACACTCACACACATACACAGACTCACACACACAGACACAGACTCACATACACACAGACTCACACACTCAAAGACTTACACACTCACACACACACTCACACACACCTGACCGTCCCGCCTGCTCTCTGGATCCTCATGCGCTCCTCATATATAATGGGATTGTGTTCCTTACTGAGAGCCAGAGTCACACACTTCCTCTTCCCAGAATCCTCAGCTTGCTCCAAACGACACAGCACTGCCTAATACACACACACACACACACACACACAATTAAGATGTTTTGCATTGTGGCATTATTTTCCCCCATATCAGAATTTTTATGATCATTGTTTTTACGATTGCTAGGACACATTTCTCAACGCAGCCAGTTTTCACAACTTTTCACACAGTTCTTTAAAACACTCCACACACACTCTCACTCACTAACTCACTAAAACACTCCACACACACTCTCACTCACTAAAACACTCCACACGTCTCAAATCAAGTCTAGCGAAGGTTTCACTAAAGAAAACACATAAAACAATAACATCTGTGGAAATGTGGTATTACTGTGGAAATGTAGCAAATTGCCGTCCTATTCAGTTCTGTATTATGTGAGGTTTTAAACTGAAGTGAACTAGAGATTGTTAAAAAGAAAAAAAAAAACTGTAATATGCATATAATTTTAATAGAAATAATTTAAGTTTTTGTGTTGAGACTTACTCTACTGTCTCCCAGGTTTGCCACATACAGAACATCATCAACCGCCAGCATACATGTGGCCGTGGAGCCGTCCTTCCATGCGGGCTTCCTGCGAACACACACACACACACACACACACACGTTTACTTAGCTATCTAAATGGGGACACTCCATAGACATAATGGTTTTTATACTGTACAAACAGTATACCCCTAAACCTACCCATCACACACACACACACACTCTACCCCTAAACCTACCCATCACACACACACACACACACACACACACACACACACTAACCCTACACCCAACCCTACTCAACATTTTTTTTGCATTTTTACTTTAAAAAAAAAAAAAACCTTTAATAACTTTATTTTTATACCAGATTAAGCAATGAGGACGTCCCTAAAGGGAAGTTTTGGGAGATTTTGTCAGGTTTTGGTCACTTCTGGGTACAAATGTGTCCCCAAAATATAGTTAAATAGGTACACACACACACATATACATACATACACACACACACACAGTGTTTTCTTGCTCTCAGGCTCAGATTAATTTCATTTGCAGCAGGATCTGAAGCAGAACTCACTGGCTGGACGCTTTCTTCAAGAAGTCCTCGTCAGTTTGACGGAAGGTGTCCAGCAAACACTTCCTCACCAGCTTCTCCAAACTCTCCACATCACCTGAGAATCAGGATGCATTATGGGTACTGAGGCTCATTATTGTAGCTTTGAGTGTGACGAGGATCGGGCGTTTACCTTTGGGAAACTTGCTGACCAGCGTGTGATGAAGATTGTCAGCAGCAAACTGCGACGCTCGAGCTCCACCGTGACCATCAAACACTGCGAAGTACGCGAGCCGAGAGCTGTACACACACACACACACACATCATATAATTATCATGTAATTATACTGGCAAAAGTATAATGGATGGATAGATAGACGGACGGACGGACGGACGGACGGACGGACGGACGGACGGAAAGATAGATAGATAGATAGATAGACAGATAGATAGATAGATGGATGGATGTGTGCAGTCACTCACACTTGTGGAGGTAGATTAGTGACGCTCAGCTCTGGAAGCAGAACGTGAGCATCTTGCATCTCTTCTCTCTCGCCGCGTCTCGCTGAGACGAAACCCTGGAGTTTGGGAAGATCTGCTGGGACACAGAAAGAGATGGAGATCATCACAGGTCTTCTCTCTCAGTACAAACACACACACACACACACACATACTGAACACACTCTCTGTCAGCAACACAATGTGTGCGAAAGCTGAAAACCTTTACAAACTTTCTTTTCCTCTTGATTGTGGTCTTCCACCTCTGTCTCTTCTAAACTGACGTCTCTCTTCCTCTTCTCACCTCGTTCCTCATCCTGCTGTTTGGCTTTGACTGAAATCGTTCAACAACACTTCATCATTAAACCAAAATATAGTGAGCTGCCTACCAAGACAGCAGTTTTGAGCCTCACTAGTGAAGTAGACTCACTAGGATTTGAAACAGACATACATTTACATGTACTCATATCTAAACATATTAGCAGTAATATGCAGTAGATGCGTATTCTCAAAACAAGTGAGCACATGTCTGCACGGATATATCAGATAACCACATTAATTTAACCTTTTAATAATTAAATTAGCACTTTATAGTTTATTTTTGTAGAAATGTGTGTTGTAATACTGAAGCCATGCTCGTGCAATCTGTCCAATTTCTACATTTAACTGTCCAAATCACTCACTTTAACACCTGTAATGCATACAAGATTATGATTATTATATTATTTGTGTGAATTAACCCACCTGGATCATTTGTAGGTTCTGGAAGATCATCAAATAAATCCATTTCTGAACCAAAGGTGAATAGAGAGTCTAAGGTGAGTGAAAAGCTGTTTAGCTTCTGATGAACCACGAGATACTCACCGATTCTCTGATCAAAATGACACACGTACACCAGCAGATAAACTCTAAAATAAATAAATATAACGACACAGATAATCACAAAGATCTGTTGTTTGCTCTTTAGAGAGTAAAAGGGAGCAAATCAGCAGACTAAGGACAGGCGCTGTTTGAAAGTGAGTGTGTTTTGAATGCAGATGCTAGCAGGCTAATGCTAACTGAATGAATTTGAAAAGGAAATGTACAAAATTATGTTTAACACCAGTAAACAGATCGTAGTATATGAGGCTAGCTGTTATTATACTTATAAAGCAACTCAAACGTACTTTATAATGTAGGAATTGCTATTACATCTTTGTTTAAAGACTATGGCTAATTCTCCAAGATCGTCAAGCGTTGGTGGTATAGTGGTGAGCATAGCTGCCTTCCAAGCAGTTGACCCGGGTTCGATTCCCGGCCAACGCAAAACATTTTTGTTTCATTTTGTAATAAAAGTAAATAGTAGTACATTAGTAGTACACTCTAAAAAAAAAAGTTGCTGAAGTACTGTCAACTTGGATGTTTAAGTCATTTAAACTTAAAATCGGCTACATTACACTACATCTCGAAGTAATCCAAAAGTAATCAGATTACATTACTTTTATATTGTGGTGCTTGGATTACGTTACTGAATACTTTTTTATGAAGTAATTTGTAACTGTAACGGAATACATTTGAAAACTGAAAATGTAATTGATTACTTTTGGATTACTTCGAGGTCATACAGTCAAGTAAACAGCAATATCATCAAAGTAACGTTACTTTTATTTAATGTGAATTTAAAATGTAAACTAATAAAAACTAGGCTATTAAAATTAAGCAATCATGTCTTGTTTCACAAACTAGCCCTTAATATATAATTACATAAAAGGCTATGCGGACATCTAGTGGCTACAGTATTGTTGTAATAAAATACTGTAGCCACTAGATGTCTGTATAGCCATTTAAGATGGTTTTATTCTTTCTTTTTATTTCTTTAACATGTCCAAGGGAAAAAAAATAATTATAGTTTACACACAACATTAAAAAGTCTACACACCATCAACATATTAGTCTATTTCAAAACACATGTTGATCAAGGCTGTGATCTTTCACTGACTGACCCTGGGGCGTTAGCCTTTTTATGGGGAATCTCGTGTTCATTTCTACATTTTCCAGCTCATTTTACGATAGAAAACATAAACTGCGATCGTACAAACTATGGAATTTTAAATCACTGACAAACACTAGCTAACATTTTAGCTAACATGATTTCCGTGCTAGTCATAGCTGCAAATGTTTAAGTTGGACTTTGAGTCCTTCATACCTGGAAGGCATCATTTGTTTCCTTTTTCCTCTTTCAAAACAAAAAAACGGTGAAATTTCCATACATTAAAACGTTTTCCCCCGCGGGAAGCATCATAATTAATAACTTAGCTGCGTATCAACTGCGTCTTAGAATAACTGTGTTACTTGCTCGGGCAACAGAACCAGGAAATAATCAAACAGCGCTTAATATAGCGTTATCATGCCAAATAATATTTCGCTTTAAATGAAACCATTGTAATCCTGTTAGTATTCCCCTTTTTTATTTTTATTTTTATTTTTTTTAAACAAAATGTAACTGTATTCTGATTACTTTGTTTTTTTTATGTAATTGTACTTACTAGTTTTGTATCCTGATTAAGTAACGCCGTTACATGTATTCCGTTACTCCCCAACCCTGTGTAAAACTGACAAAAAAAGATCAAAAGTGCTGACTTATTTTGATGAGTTAAAGCAATATAAACATATTATCATATATATATCTTTTACAGTGTAATAATAGTAGTAATACGCCCCCGTAGTATCTCGCATATATATATTGCAATGTGCACTTATTTGAGTCTTTCATGTGACATGCAGTTTTGTAACTTGTTTACCTGAAACCTAAACTTTAGATTATAATTGGAAAATTGAAAACGCTTCATGCAACAATGGGTGCGTGATCTGTGATATATATTTATATGACAGTATATAATTGATATTGAAATAGTATTTTTTTTTTCTCAAAAATATATAATAAAAATGTCCGTGCAGTATAATGAGACTATACAATGCACTTAATTATTTAAATTAAATTACTATTAAAATTATTTAATTTGTTATAAATAAAAGTTACTAATGACTGCACAATGTTTTTATATATTAAAAATATTTTATATAATAAAAAATAAATGTGTAGTATAATGAGACTATACGATTACTTTATTTAAAATAAATTACTATTAAAATAATTACATTTTTATAAATAAAAACTGTACAATGACACTATATAATGTCATTTATTGAATTACTATTATATATAAAAAACTATCATAAATATAAAATACAAATATATGTGCAATATTATGACACTATATAATCTACTTTATAATAAATTACTAAAATAATATAATTTTTATAAATAAAAAATCTATGTACAGTATAATACTTAAATGTAATTTATTATTCTGCATGTTTGGTAAAAAACTGTGATAGATGACACAAAAGACAGCAGT
This sequence comes from Rutilus rutilus, assembly GCF_951802725.1. NCBI lineage: Eukaryota > Metazoa > Chordata > Actinopteri > Cypriniformes > Leuciscidae > Rutilus > Rutilus rutilus. The sequence goes on from NC_140223.1 coordinate 3,924,013, forward strand.
TTAGCGTTACACACACCTTGTTTTACACTGGCGCTTTTACTGTACAGTAAGAAGTTTTTTACATTCTTAGCAATGGCTATATACACACACACACACAACAAAAAAATTAAAACAACAAAAATCAAAGTTGGACAACGTCACATGGATGTAAGTTATAACTTAACAATAAAATAAATATTTAACAGTCGGAGAGATTGGACGCCCCTGGAGTCCAAAATGACATGATATGAGTCTGACTTTAAGACTGTATCTGGAGGAGAGAGAACACACACACACACACACACACACACACACACACACACACACACACTCACTCACTCACTCTCTCTCTCACACACACACACACACACACACTTCATGTCTATATCTAACAAGACAACATGTAGACTCTCGCATTCTCACATACACACATGAAGTGTGCAAGACCATTAAAGGGTTTAAAGACGGTGTTTGCCAATGTTTCATCCCAGAAGAGTTTGTAAAAAGGCATTTAGAAACACTATAGAAAACATTTCATCTCTCGTCAAGGCGACTGTGTGTGGCATCGAAGGGTTTGCATGGCATTCGAAATATGATCAGGTCGCAACCAAAGAGTTTCCAGACCGTCACACAGAGAAATCCTTCATGACTGACTGACTCACACCTTGAGAAACTAAGTAATAGAGACAGAAACATGTTAAACTCGTAGCATTTTGATGACGTCAACAGGGACACGCTTTACTGAAGCTCAGTTTCCTCAACCTGCAATGCCTTGAACTCGATCACGAGTTTAACAAAACAAGTTGACCATTTCCAGTTCTAGTCATTTCCACGACTTTTCTAGGTCTAGAAATCACCTTTTTAAATTCGATGACCTTCATGTTTCAAGGTTTCTCAAGATTCGTGATTCTTCAGAGAAGAGCAGTTGTCGAGAGTGTGAAATAAAACATGACATACGTTGATTTTAAGTTGTTTCGGCTTACTTTAATGCTTGCTCAACGTTTGAGAAGCACTGACCAATGAGATTTCACAGTGGGCGGGGCTAGTTAGGACAAACCCTCAGTCATAATTACCGTACTTTCGAAGATGACGAAGACACGTGACGTTCTACGGCAACACCATCAATGAATCAGGTGGTACAGAGGTCACATGGTGCAAGTTGGAGCTCCCAGGAAATTCCCAGTTTACAAGTTGTAATTACGAGCTCTACGAGGACGTCAACGCTTTTAACAAGCTGGAGTCGTTACGGTAATTACGACAAGGCACCTATTCATGGAAGAGACCAGGGAGACTCTGCCTTTTAAAGCCTACATGTAAGATAGATCTTTTAATCCTTCCCTCGGGTCCCATTTTGACCCCCCCAAAAAAAAAAAAAAGTTCATCTTAGGGGTCCAAGACCTTTTGTCTTTTGTCGCACTTGAACCACGAATATACATAAAAAATTGAATGGATTCAAGGAGTTTTGTGGTTGAAATAAAAAAAAGTAATGCATCGGGTCAATTTGACCCCCTTAGGAATGAAAGGAATGTGACGAATGCTTCAGTACACACAGAAAAACCTAAAAATAAAATGATTTTATGTCTACATGTGTATCTGAATGCATACTGAAGAGAAACTGACTTTAGGACCCAGCGGAACAGCTCATTTGCATATAGAATTATAAGGCCATCTATTGGCTAGTCATGAAATATCATGTTATATATATTTCTTTTCCACAAGAGGTCGCAAAGACTCCCAGTGTAAGATATTTAGAGCTGAATTAAAAGGTTAAGGCATGAAATTGTGAGTTATTGTGAATTTAAGTTGAAAGAATGTGAGGAATGTGCTTAAATGACTATTTATTGATTAAATCTAGTAATTTAAAGGTAAAAAAAAAAAAAAAAAATCTACAAAAAAAATTGCATTAAAAAAATATTACCAAAATGAAATAAAATAAGCTTAAAAAATTAAGTATAATTTTAGGGATTCGGGTCACTTTTATTTTATTTGATTACATTTATTTTATTTTAGCTATTTATTTATATTGACCCGCGAGGGAAGGATGAGCGTAATGAATGGACATCTACAGTCAAGCACAGAATCAGTAGATAGAGCTTAACTGTGGCGTTTGTTTGTGGTCTATTAAACGTTTGCGTTTCCAAACCAAACCTTTAGTCTGAAAGCGTTTCTGGTCGGCATTTCCAGATCATTCCCGGATCATATAGACGGAGAAGATCGAGATCTCAGGCTGATATGTGAACGTTAAGGGCAAAGCAGAGAGTTTGATTGGTCAGTTCTGTTGATTGTCACCACAACATGTTAAAGATCCCATGATGCATTTCTCCTGTGTGTTGATTCATTTCTGCTCTCAAAAGCTCAAATCTAGTGAGCTTCCCGTATAGACAGTGTTTTAAGGCAATCCATGTATGATGAAGTTCAATACAGGAACGAATCAATGAAAATAGACTGTTTTGTATTCCTGGAGCTCAAACTACATGTTGGTCAAATAATTAAAAAAACATAAATTTAATTTAATTTATACCTTGAATGCAATGTAAGCCGCTTGATAAAAGCATCTTTTAGATGCATAAATGTAAAAATACATTATAATCAGTGCTGGGCAACAATTAATCGCATCCAAAATAAAAGTCTGTGTTTACATAATATATGTAATATGTATATATTTGTATATATAAACACGCGCACACATGCATGTATATATTTAATAAATATATGCATGTATATACTGTTTATATATTTATATATAATTTATATTATATATAAATATAAATATTTTATATATAAATAAAAATGTTCTTAACTATAATTATATACATGCATATGTGTATTATGTAAACATAAACTTTTATTTTGGATGCGATTAATCGTTGCCCAGCACTAATTATAATTAATTTTTACATTTATGCATCTAAAAGATGCTTTTTTGGATGCGGTTAATCTAATTATGTTATATTTTCATCAATATGTTGTGTATTTTAATGCTCATCGGAGGATCAAACGCGCTTGAAATCATTTGAGAGTCTCTCGTGCCCTAAGAAGGCAGCCGTCTATGTTTTAGGAAGCTCACTAGGTTATGAACGGAGCCAAGAAGCATCAAGACCACACGAAACCGACCAAACCTAGGCCTTGATGACATCAGCAGAAATAAGAAGTTGTTTCAGAAAGTTAGTCAACGTTGATAGATCGAGTGAAAGTTGAGTCTGGATGAGGTTTCATCATTTGGACAGTCTGCAAACTCTCGGTACGACTCTCGGATGGCTCTTGATAAGATCTCCGCCTCGTAGGTAGTAAAACAGTGTTCCCCAAAGCGCTGATATCACAGAGGTGGAGAACAGAAGGCACACTGTGATTGGTCGAGTCGAGGTGTTGTGGGCGGAGTATGGCTGGTTCCGGTCGTGACGGAGCGTCTGATTGGCGGGGTGAGGCTACGTCACGTCTGAACGAGGCATCTGATTGGCTGAGGGGAGTCTAGGCTTCGCTGGCTGTGCTGTTTCGACTCAAATCCCTGATTCCCTGCAGGATCCGCTTCATATGGCCCACTTTAGTCACGCCCAGGTCCTGACACACAAACAGTAGATGCTTTAAGTCTGTAATTCGTGACTGAAATGGAACACATTGGAGTTGTACACAAAATATTGTTTTGTTTTATATTGATTATAACAGCGGATGCCATGACCCTTTGACTCCAATCCTAAGATTTATTTTTTTATTGCATTTTTTTTGTACTTAAAAACAACTTATATACATTGACAGAATAGATTAACAATATATATAAAAAAAAAACGTAAAAAAAAACGATACATTTTTATTTATAAGTGCCCCATTAACAATGTGAAAAAATATTATAAATTTATATATTTTTATATATAAAAAAATATATACTTATATATCAAAATATATATTTTTACACGTTTAATTTTTTAATTAGTCTATTACATTATATCATTACTCAGTATATAGTACTGAACCATTAGATCCAGTGTTATTTAAGTATCACTGATTTTTGATTATTTTTTTTTTTATGATTTCTCTTCATTTCAATTTTTGTAATTTTGTTGCGTTTGTTTAGTACACAAAATATTGTTGATTATAACAGCGGATGCCATGACCCTTTGTACGATGGACTCCAATCCTAAAATTTTAAAGGCAGCTATATAGTTTTTATTTATAAGTACTCCATTAACAATGTGAAAAAATAATATTATACATTTTTTGAGTCTATTACATTATATCATTACTCACTATAGTACTGAACCATTAGATGCAGTGTTATTTTAGTAACACTGATATACTATTTATAGTTTTTGTTAATATTTTGAATTAATTTTTCAACAATAATTTCATTTAGTAATTTTATTGCATTTGTAATTTGTTTCGTTCTCTTAAAATATGTCTATATAGTTTTTTTTAATTAAGTTTCAGTTCATTTAGTTTTAGTTATGTTAGTGCTTCAACTTAAACTAAGTGAAAATGACTTGGCAACAAGCTGAAATAAAATACACCTAAGTTATATTTTACTTTATTTTGGTTAATGTTTATGTGATTTTAAGTAATGAATTTTTTGTTTTAGTTAACGATAATAACCCTGGTGAGATCTGATATTTATTTATTTAAATCTAATTCTATTTATTTAATCAATTGATTTTTATATTTATTTTAATAATTTAATTCAATTAATTATTTTCAATCTATTTATCATTTTAATAAATTATTTATATATTTATTTGAACCAAGCATATTTATTTATTAGTTATTTGTGCATTAAATTTTATTTGAATCAAACTTAGTTAGTTTCATCTTCTCTTAGTTTGTTTGATCTGGTCTTGATCTGGTCTTCATGATTGATGTGTTTGCTCTGTGTTTACAGCACAAGTAAAGCGTGTCAAACCTTCAGGTCTCTCCTCTCCAGCTGGAGCAGTTCTGGTCCTCTGATGTCGTGTCTGATGAAGATCTCCTTGTACTCGGACAGACAGAGCGTCTCCAACCAGACGCCCACCTCCTCCACACCCCAGGTGTTCACTGCTCAGAGAACACACACACCTTTTACACTCACACACACACACTCACTGGATGAGCTGAGAGAGGTGGACATTAGGGCTGGGCAAAAAAATTGATTTTTAAAATGTTTAAAACCGATTCTCAAAGGCCACAAATCGTATTTTTCATATTTATTTATTTATTTTATTTACATCTATCACCCAAAAGCCAGAATTAGTTTTCCTCCACTGTTCATAGGCTAACCTGATCCTGTTTGATCAAGGCATGCCACTGTGATATTCTCACATTTTCAGCATCAATTTTTCATCTTGCATCAAAATCCTGTCTATTCATTGCATGCATCTGAAATATAGAGTTGGCTTCTGTTTTAATGTACCTAAAATAAAAAGAGTTTAATATACAGGGTTGTGGCTCTTTATTTCTTTTTTATTAATTAACCACTTGTAAACTTATGTTCACTGTTCTTTTTTCTAAATAAAGGATTTGTATTAAATCTATATTCACTGAGTCGAATCGAGAATCGAAATCGAAAATAGAATTTAGAATCGAAATCGAAAACCGAATCGAATTAAGAGCTTGTGAATCGAAATCGAAAATAGAATTTAGAATCGAAATCGAAAACCGAATCGAATTAAGAGCTTGTGAATCGAAATCGAAAATAGAATTTAGAATCGAAATCGAAAACCGAATCGAATTAAGAGCTGGTGAATCGAAATCGAAAATAGAATTTAGAATCGAAATCGAAAACCGAATCGATTAAGCTTGTGAATCGAAATCGAAAATAGAATTTAGAATCGAAATCGAAAACCGAATCGAATTAAGAGCTTGTGAATCGAAATCGAAAATAGAATTTAGAATCGAAATCGAAAACCGAATCGATTAAGCTTGTGAATCGAAATCGAAAATAGAATTTAGAATCGAAATCGAAAACCGAATCGAATTAAGAGCTTGTGAATCGAAATCGAAAATAGAATTTAGAATCGAAATCGAAAACCGAATCGAATTAAGAGCTTGTGAATCGAAATCGAAAATAGAATTTAGAATCGAAATCGAAAACCGAATCGAATTAAGAGCTTGTGAATCGAAATCGAAAATAGAATTTAGAATCGAAATCGAAAACCGAATCGAATTAAGAGCTTGTGAATCGAAATCGAAAATAGAATTTAGAATCGAAATCAAAAACCGAATCGAATTAAGAGCTTGTGAATCGAAATCGAAAATAGAATTTAGAATCGAAATAGAATCGAATTAAGAGCTTGTGAATCGAAAATAGAATTTAGAATCGAAATTGAAAACCGAATCGAATTAAGAGCTTGTGAATCAAAATCGAAAATAGAATTTAGAATCGAAATCGAAAATCGAATCGAATTAAGAGCTTGTTAATTGAAAATAGAATTTAGAATCGAAATCGAAAAACGAAAATCGAATGGAATTGGAACATCTGAATGGACACCCAGCCCTAGCGGACACTCAGGCCATACCTGGCATGTTGAGGGCGGCGCACGTCTCTTTATTTTTGTTGTTTTTGTCTTTCTTGAATTTGGGCACAAGGCGAAACTTTGCACTGCGACTCCGCTTGGAGAAATCAGACAGCTGACCCTGCACACAAACACACATTAATACACCGGAATACAGCACAATATTCCAAAATACAATCATTTAGCAGACGCTTTTATCCAAAGCAACTTACAAATGAAGAGAGCAATAGAAGCAGTTAAACTAACAACAGGACAACAATATGCAAGTGCTGTGACCCTTCCCAGTTTAGTATAACACAGTATATGTAATTTTATCGAAATAATATCGAGATATGGCTTAGTGCGATTGTCAAATCATGCAAGCTGTGATTTAATTTATATTGTGTATTTTTTATATTGCAATATATAAATGGCAGAAACACTAAATATCAGTTTTCCCCCCAGTATCCTGCAGCCCTAGACTACAGACACTAAAACACCCTAAAACATGTGTGTGTGAGTGTTCAGCGCACCTCGTCGTCGGCCGGGTCGATGAGCTGACTGAGCCAGCTGATGTCTGTCAGTCTGCGTAACTCTTGAGTGACAGAAGCCAACGCTCCACTGAGCTGATCTTTCTGAGGAGGATCCAACTGCTGGAGACACACACACACACACACACACTGCAATCAGCGCATCAAATAATCACTTGAGTTCAGTGCCTATCATAGGCAGTGTTGTGTGTAACTCATCACAACTTGAGTTACCTAATCAGATTACTTTTTCCAAGTAACTAGTAAAATAACGCATTACTTTTTCAATTTACGACAAAATATCTAAGTTACTTTTTCAAATAAATGACGCTAGTTAGAGAAATTAGTGGAGAACTAAAGTGAGGAGGTGTGTGTGTGTAAACATGATGGTTAATGTAGTTCTAGACTAAATGTGAACATGCATTTACTCCTCTCACTTGCACGAAAAATTCAGTATTCCTCAAAATGTATAAAACAGTCAAATGCAATCTCAGAATTTTACGCAAAAAAAAAAAAAAAATCATTTTATTAACTGGATGTCAATTATAATTTTTTTTATTAACTGGAAGATGAGGGGATGCCACTCGCAATATTTCTAATTTGTGTTTACATTTTTTTTAAGTGTAGGTTTTTTATCTAATATTTATATTTTATTTAACTTCATGAGATTCACTCACCAGGCACATCTTTCCCGCGAGCAGCAGTTCGGTCTCACTGTGCAGAGCTTTGACGTTATTGACCATCTCCATCACAACGCTACAGGTCAAACCCTGCAAACACACACACGTCACT
>NC_140223.1:3936768-3949268 GCF_951802725.1 Rutilus rutilus
TCTGAACATGATCAGACGTTTTTGGCGTGTTTACGCACCTGCATTTCTCGGGATGCTCGTCACGTTTGTTGTTGAAGTCCAGAGAGATTTTGGCATCCAGGCCGATCCCGAAATAATTATTCATCACGCATTTCTCCGTGTACAGATCCCTGAAACACACACAGAGAAGAGGCACTTTCCCATCAGCCTTTTCCCTGAAACCCCTTTAGAGGTCAGTGTTGACAAGATCATGTGACTCACAGGTTCTCTGGGTCACAGCTGAAGGGGTCGGCGTTGACCAGCAGCCTGCTAATCACTGACCCGCTGAAAGAGCCCGACACACCCGCCCTGAGACCTGCACACACACACCGCATGAGCGTCCCAACAACATCAAACACTGCTTTATTCATCCCCAATGCTGCTCTTGCATCATGCTAGCAACATGCTAATTATGTTAAAATTATAACAACATGTTAATCGTTAGCATCATGCTAGCAACATGCTAATAGTGTTAACATCACGTAAACAACATCCTAATCACGTTATATTCTTGTTAAAAACATGCTAACAAAATATTAATCACAAAATGCTAATGATGTCAGCATTTTGCTAGCAACATGCTAATTGTGTTAGTACAAACCCGCCCTGAGACCTGCATACACACACACACCACGTGAGGGTCTCAACAACATCAAACACTGCTTTATTCATCACCACTGCTGCTCTTGCATCATGCTAACAACATGCTAAAATTGTGCTAATCATGTTAACATAATAATAGCAACATGCTAATCATGTTAACATCTTGTTAAAAACATGTTAACAACATACTTATTGTTAGCATAATGCTAGCAACATGCTAATTGTGTTAATATTATAATAAAATGTTAATCAAGTTAGCAAAATGCTAATGATATTAGCATCTTGCTAGCAACATGCTAATTGTGTTAATATTATAACAAAATGTTAATCATGTTAGCATCAATGCTAGCAAAATGCTAATGATATCAGCATCTTGCTAGCAACATGCTAATTGTGTTAGTATCTTGTGTTAGTACACACACCCGTCCTGAGACCTGCACGCACACACACACACACACCGCATGAGCGTGGGATTCACGCTGTAAGTAATTCTCTTACTGGGATACAGGATCTTGGTGTTCAGCATGGGCATGTTCTCCCGACTTCCTGTCTGGGCAGGAAGTGAGGCGGAGCTGCCTATGGACAGGCGTTCTTTACTGATGAGCTTCTCACACGGAGTCTTAGACACTGAGAGAGAGAGAAACATGAGTGAGTGACCGTGTGTGTGTGTGTATGTAAGGAAGGAGTCGTGGCGCTGAAAGAGCCTCACCTCTCCGACTGACTCGCGTTCTGTTGCTGTACGACAGCAGAGATAATCGCTCAGCGTCATCATCCTCATCTTCATCCTCCGCAGGCAGTGACGGCAAACCTTCCTCCGTCTGAGCGTTCTGTTCATCCACCGCTGAAACACCAGGTCACACATGTGAAATCAGTTTTGAACTCAAGTGTTTCATTATGTGAAATAGAGATGGGAAACGAATTGAACCAAGAGCTTGTAAATCAAAATCGAATTGATTGGTGAAATCTGTGTCGATAGTCAACAAAACATGCTAGCAACATGCTAATTGTGTTAGCATCATGCTAGCAAAATACTAATCGTGTTAACATCATGCTTGCAAAATGCTAATCGTGTTAGCATCATCTTAACATGCTAATTGTGTTAACATCTTACAAAAAACATGCTAATCATGTTAGCATACTGCTAAAAACATGTTAACAACATGCTGATTTTGTTAGCATCATGATACCAAAATGCTAATTGTGTTAACATCATGCTAGTAACATGCTAATTGTGTTAACATTATTCAAAAACATGTTAATCATGGTAGCTTCTTGTTAAAAACATGAATTTACATTAAATTAAATTTACATTAAATTAAAGCTACAATACCTTTCTCCGTGTGCTCTATGATTTGTCTGATGGCTTTCTTCAGGCTGTTGGCACGTAACATCAGCTGCTCTCGAGGTTTGAAGATGGCGGCAGGTGGTCGAGGAGAACAAGGAGCCGTGATGGTGTGCGGGGTGGTGGGCGGAGCCAAAACCACACCCTCCCCGTCAACCTGCTCCTCGGCGATGGTGGGCGGAGGCGCAGTCATCACGCTGGTGGCCTGAGATTCCTCGTTAAGCGTTTTCAGTAACGAGTCCAACTTTTCTTTAAGCACACCACACTGCATACAGAAACATCCTGAGTACTTCATCAGCCAATCACAAAACACTTCCAGCCTCCAAAAGCCAATCACAAAACAGCAAGTCAGCTAATAGCCAATCACAGCTCACCTTTTTAGCCATGACCTCTGATTCTTCCGAATTTTCCGTGTTCTTCTCGTACGCACGTCCCACTTTCGCAACAAAATCCTTAACTGTTTCACACAAGACTCTGAAAAACACACTTTTAGATAAGCAGCCAGCAGCCAGCATACACAAAAACAGAAATACACAGCGATGCATATATACTGTACGTACTTGGCGGAGGAAATGACCACAGAGTGCTGATCAGACGTCAAGATTTTGGAGAGATGAGCAGCAACGGAGTCCTCATAGGTCAGAATGTGCTGCACCTGAAACAAAACAGCCAATCAGAAGAGAAGAAACACAGAACAGCCAATCAGAAGAGAGGAAACACAGAACAGCCAATCAGAAGAGAAGAAACACATAATAGCCAATCAGAAGAGAGGAAACACATAACAGCCAATCAGAAGAGAGGAAACACAGAACAACCAATCAGAAGAGAGGAAACACAGAACAGCAAATCAGATGAGAGGAAACACAGAACAGCCAATCAGAAGAAAAGAAACAGAACAGCCAATCAGAAGAGAAGAAACACAGAACAGCCAATCAGAAGAGAGGAAACATAGAACAGCCAATCAGAAGAGAGAACTGTCCCTTTATATCAGCATACCTCTGAGTCTTCACTGCAGTCCTCTGTTACCGTGGAGCTGGAGTGTTGCCGTGGTAACTTGGTCTCATATACCATAATACTCCATCTATGAGAAATAAAAGCGTTGAGTGTTCAGTTCAAGGACTGTGACAGACTGTGAAAAGCTACTTTAGCACACACACACACACACCTGTCCAGCATCTTGGTACTGGCCCTCTCCAGCTTCTCCAGGATCTGGGGTAACTGTGTGTCGTCATCGCACGCTGAGCCCCATCCCAAAACTCTGGCCAGGTCATTTCCTGTTCCCAGAGGAAGTACGCCCAGCTGGCACTGCAGACCCCACATCAAAACATCAAACACTCCTGACACACACCTGCAGCTTAAACAGTCGAGCAATGGCACTAGCAACATAAGGTTTCCAATCCCAGGATATGCATGAACTGACAAAATGGAGCTCATGGCTTTGGATAAAGGTGTTAGCCAAATGCACAAATGCATAAATATATAAAAATGTAAATGCCCTCGAGCTGATTTTGAGGCATGCACAAAAAAAAAAAAAACACCCCCAGTACACAGTACAAGCAAAGAAAATGTGTCTGAACCCTAGAGAAAGTGTCTGAACCCTATTGCACCCTGTGTATAGTATGCCATATTAGGAGTAGTGCATGTTATTTATTCATATTTGGTACACTGTTTCCAGCGTATTTCCCATGCATGATTTTTGGTCTAATATATGCCACAATCAATGCATGCACAACTGAAAGCAATCCTGTATTATGTGGGAATGACTTTGCTGTGAGTAAGTGATGAAAAAAAACATTTTTAGGGTAAACTAGTCCTCAAAACAATAGGCAAATGTAGTATTTTTGCAGTTAGTACAAGCATGCACACTGGGATTCTCCTGTCGTCTGCAGTATGATGCCGTCTCTGTTGGATTTGTGTGTGTGTGTACCTGTTTGTGTAAAGTCAGAGCGTCTATCTCTGATAACACCCATCCGACACTGCCATCACCGCCACACACCAGAATACGAAATGTATCGAACTTCTGAAACAGACGCAAGCTACGAAAGACACACACAAACACATCTAAAGATGTCAATAAACAAATTGAGATTATTGATTTTCATTGTCTGAGTGGATGTTTACTATCCTGTGTGTGTACGTGGGAGTGTGTGTGTGTGTGTGTGTGTGTGTGTGTGTGTGTGTGTGTGAGTGAGTAAGAGAGTGAGTGTGTGTATATGTGTGAATGTGTAAGTGTGTGTGTGTGTGTGTGTGTGTGTGTGTGTGTGTGTGTGTGTGTGTGTGTGTGTGAGTGAGAGCGTGTGAGTGTGAGTGTGTGAGTGTGTGAGTGAGAGAGTGAGTGTGTGTATACGTGTGAATGTGTAAGTGTGAGTGTGTGTGTGTGTGTGTGTGTGTGTGTGTGTGTACGTGTGAATGTGTAAGTGTGAGTGTGTGTGTGTGTGAGAGAGAGTGTGTGTGTGTGTGTGTGTGTGTGTGAGAGAGAGAGAATGAGTGTGTGTGTGTGTGTGTGTGTGTGTGAGTGTGTGTGTGTGAGAGAGAGAGTGAGTGTGTGTGTGTGTGTGTGTGTGTGTGTGTGTGTGTGTGTGTGTGTGTGTGTGTGAGTGTGTGTGTGTGTGTGTGTGTGTGTGTGTGAGAGAGTGAGAGAGTGAGTGAGTGTGTGTCTGTGTGCGTGTGTGTGTGTGTGTGTGTATGAGAGAGTGAGTGTGTGTGTGAGAGAGAGTGTGAGAGAGTGAGAGAGAGAGTATGTGTGTGTGTGTGTGTGTGTGTGTGTGTGTGTGTGTGTGAGAGTGTGTGTGTGTCTGTGTGCATGCGTGTGAATGTGTGTGTGTGTTTGTGAGTCTCACCCCAGATGTGGTCCTCCATTCATCAGATCAAACACTTGCGCAGGGTTCAACAGCTGTTTAAACCGGCGTAGAAACTTCACACCCTGATTATCTCCACTCTTACTGTTCACGAACACCAACAACGGGCTCGTGCAGGTCGGAGGACACGTCGCCTTCCAGAACCCTACACACACACACACACACACACACAAGAGAGATGTTGCATTTTCACTGTGTTATCTTAGTATTATTTATATGGTATCACTTTACAATAAGGTCCCATTAGTTAACATGAACTAACAATGAAAAAATACTTAAAGCATTCATTAATCTCAGTTAAACTTTAAACATGCAGCATTTTTTATCTTCGGGCCACTCTAAAGCATGCGAGTGCTTCAAACTATTTCTGACATTAAGCCATAATTGGTCATTTCTGTGAGGTGATTTTAGGATAAGAGCTATTTCTGACGGAGAACTCTGATTGGATATTTCCATGATTTGGTTTTTGAGAGAGCTTTCTGATTGGTCATCTCTGGGAAAGCGTTCTGATTGGTTGATCCCGAGGGAATGCTCTGATTAAATGATTCTAAAGGGAAGTGCTCTGATTGGTTGATCCCGAGGGAATGCTCTAATTGGATGATACAGAGGGAATGCTCTGATTGGATGATTCAGAGGGAGTGCTCTGATTGGATGATTCTAAAGGCGAATGCTATGATTGATTGATTCTAAAGGGGAATGCAATGATTGGTTGATTCTGAGGAAGTGCTCTGATTGGTTGATTCTAAAGGGGAATGCTCTGATTGGTTGATTCTAAAGGGGAATGCTCCGATTGGTTGATTCTGATTGAGTGATCTGATTGGTTGATTCTAAAGGGGAATGCTCTGATTGGTTGATACTGAGGAAGTGCTCTGATTGGTTGATTCTAAAGGGGAATGCTCTGATTGGTTGATTCTAAAGGGGAATGCTCTGATTGGTTGACTCTAAAGGGGAATGCTCTGATTGGTTAATTCCGAGGGAATGCTCTGATTGGATGCTCACCGTCCGAGTCGATGCTGTTGAGGGCGGTGGGTGGAATCACGGAGACTTTACACTGACCCAGCGGGCACTTGGGAGAGAGCTGGTCTTTGCACCCAGCATGCACCTGGAGAACGTACACACAGCTGATTGTCATCTTTGCCTTCCATTTAACATGTAGCATCACATTAATAAAAGGTAATGAATGTCATAAATAATGAACTTTCACACACTCACCATGGCTTTACACCATAAACAGCGCCAGTCCTGAAGTCTGAGAACGCTGCCGCAGGTTTTATCACACACGGTGCATTTGGCACTGACCGGCAGATTCCCCTCCAGCCACTGATGAGGCATCGAGATCTGCCGAGTTCAGGAACGTGTTATTTACACGACAAGTAACTAGTTATGTTGAACCCAACAGTTGACGGACCCCACTGACTTCCACAGTATTTTTTTTCCCACTATAGAAGTCAATGGGGTCCAAATTGGTATATATATATGAAATAATTAATGTTGTCACAATGCATGCAATGCTGTCTTTTTGGCTAAAATTAGATGCCTAAAAAGTAAGAATAAATAGGCAGCTCCCTATATTTTGGAACAGCTAAAAACTATTAAAACATTTTTTTTTTGCTAAGCTGAAAATAAAAAGCTGAAATAAAATACAAATATTAAATGGAAATCTTAAACTAAACTACATTTTGAAATGTTGCCTTGACAACTAACCGAAATGAGTCGAAGCACTAGAATGATTAGCTGGGAATAAACTGCAACAATATGAAGTGACCGTGCACTCACCCCATCCTCATCCTCCAGTATGTCTTTGCCGATAGAGGCCAGTGTCGTCCATTTGCAGTTATTAGTGGCTCTGACCGCACAACGCTTGTGAGCCTTGAACTTGCACACTGTAGGACACACAAGGTTTTCAGTCAAGTTATCAAACCCGCAAGATTTTCATCCATCTTTAAACACGCAAATGAAGATATTTTAATGAAATCATATAAAAATCATACAAAGCGATCGAGTCTCCTCAGAAAATTTGGACTGAATCGCTCAATTCATATATTATGGATTAGTTTTACGATCTCTTTATGATCTTTGTAAAGCGACAAAGTGGAGGTTGCATATAGCTGTCAATCTCTTGTGTTTTGAATATGAACAGAAGTCTTACAGGTTTAGAATGACATGAGGGTGAGTAATTGATGACTGAATTTTTTTTATTTAACACATAAATCAGCACTTAAACACATTCAGATCATAGATTCAAAAGAGACACTTCTAATGTAGGGTGAATGCGGGTAAAGTGGGCCACTTTTTGTTAAACGTGTCATTATATTTAGTCATTTTCTTTATTACTTTTGTTAACTTTAAGGTCCAGCTATAACATTTCAATTTGAATACAGTTGATATAATGTGTTATTTGCAAGCTATATACCAATAAACATTTTGAGATCATGCACTCCAGGCAAATTTATTTCCAGGTAAAGTGGGCCGGCTGGTCTGGTAAAGTGGGCCAGCTGGTCTGGTAAAGTGGGCCATCCCTGATTTATCAAAAATTAGGATTTATTACTGTTTTCTCTAAACACTTTAAATGAACTTAAAGTGTGTCCATATTTTAAAGCGTTATATTCTGCATTTACATTTTGCTCCTCTTATCCTTTCTTAAGTGTGAAAGGATGTTACAAAGTGTGTTCAACTCCACAGATTGAACGTAATATTTTCTGCTCTTTATAAATAAAAAGTAGATGATACATGTCCACTATAAAATAATCAATGGATGACAATTTATTTAATGAAAGTTAAAGGTCAGCCACTTTACCTGAATTACACTGGCCCACTTTATCTTACACATTCAGCCAAAGTGGACCAGCAATATTTAAACACCATAACACATTTTAAAACAGTTCATTCATTGCATTTCATTCCCTGTTAAATGTAGTAACAAACAAACCAGGAACTCTCACAATAATATCTGTTTACATTTAGTGAGCAACCTTACAAGTTAGAAAATAAAATCTTAAGTCGGAGGGTTTTCTACTTTAATCACACCCACCAGTGACTATTTTATCATTTACAGAAATAGTGTCTCTTTAATTAAAGACCACTGTCATGCTCTGAAAGTGTAAACCCATTGATTTACCGGCCCACTTTACCAGCATTCCCCCAACCTATAATCCTCAAATCAAAACTCATGACTGTGAGTGACAGACCTTCGCAGGACAGCCCGTGAGAGGTGACTCCGGACAGAGCCTCCCGGCAGACGTTACAGTACGTGGGGCGAGCGTGGGAACAGGCGTACCAGTTATGCATCCCAGAGAAATGATCCATACTGAACTGAGTGGACTAGAGCAGAGAAACAAGCATGAAACTGATCAGAAGTGACGTTTATAACGGTACAAAAGAGTCCATTTCAAACAAATGCTGTTTCTATTCATCAAAGAATCCTGAAAAATAAAATGTCTCACAGTTTCCACAGAAATATGAACCGTTTTCAACACTGATAATAATCTGAAATGTTCCTTAAGCAGCAAATCATCATATTATTCTGATTTGTGAAGGATCATGTGACACTGAAGACTGGAGTAATGATGCTGAAAATTCAGCTTTGATCACAGGAATAAATTACACTTTACTGTATATTCACATACAAAACTGCTATTTTAAATTGCAAAAATATTTCACTATTTTTACAGTATTTTTTTATTAAATAAATGCAGGTTTGGTGAGCAGAAGAGACTCTTCAAAAAAAAATTTTTTATTTTTCAACCCCAGACTTTAGGGAAAAATTATTTTTCAACCCCAGACTTTAGAAAAAAAAAAAATAATAACCCCAGACTTTAGGAAAAAAAAAATAATAATAACCCCAGACTTTAGGAAAAATTATTTTTCAACCCCAGACTTTAGAAAAAAAAAAAATTTCAACCCCAGACTTTAGGAAAAATTATTTTTCAACCCCAGACTTTAGGAAAAAAAATATTTTTCAACCCCAGACTTTAGGAAAAAATTATTTTTCAACCCCAGACTTTAGGAAAAAATTATTTTTCAACCCCAGACTTTAGAAAAAAAATAAAATAATAACCCCAGACTTTAGGAAAAATTATTTTTCAACCCCAGACTTTAGGAAAAAAAATATTTTTCAACCCCAGACTTTAGGAAAAAATTATTTTTCAACCCCAGACTTTAGGAAAAAATTATTGTTCAACCCCAGACTTTAGAAAAAAAAAAAATTCAACCCCAGACTTTAGGAAAAAAAAATATTTTTCAACCCCAGACTTTAGGAAAAAAATATTTTTCAACCCCAGACTTTATGAAAAAAATATTTTTTCAACCCCAGACTTTTGAACGGTAGCGTAAGTTATTCAAACCTGTGGTATAACCTCAAATAACCCTGTCACTGAATGCAACGAAAAAGAGACATTTCTCTAATAAACACTAAACAGACAGTAAAAACGTTCCACTAGATGGAGAATCTCACCTCGAAGTGTTCTCTGTTCTGAACACTCTTCAGCGCTGCGATCCATTCCTCCATTTCTTTCCTGTTTTCCGCACACAGAATCAGCCGACGACACGGAGTGATTACCTACAGAGAGAGAGAGAGAGAGAGAGAGAGAGGAAAAACTCAGGAGTCGGTCATGTGAAACTGAAGAGATCGGAATAGATTTCAAGTGTAATAAGCAGCTTTAACCACACATAACCTTTAATGTGTGTGTGAGCAGCAGAAACATGTGTTTCTCCTACAAACTGAGGCAAAGGAACAAGGAACACACTGTCCACGCTCTCTCTCTCACACACACACACACACACACCTCGAGCAAAGAGCTCTTGTTATTCAACTTACAGGGTGCCAACTAGGGCTGGGTGACAGAGCAAACATATCTGCAATGATTTTGCTAGTAATATGACATTACGCAACCTTAAGAAAAAATATTGCAATGAGCTTTTTATTTGGCCATTAAGTTTACCTAAATACCGTGACATTATATTAGTTTCAGATTTCTCCTTTTTTTAGCAATTCATGATTAGTAGGAGAGTGCCTAGCAAAAAAAAAGCATTAAGATCAGATCAAGAGCGAGTCTAACAAATAGTTAGCATTATTATTACTACTCAGAAATGTTCACTCAAGTTTTTGTGCATATGTTTTTAATTACAATGTAGTTTCTATTGGTGCATATAAATAAAAAGGATTAAATACTCATAATAACCAGTGTGAAAAAGGGTTGATTAGTTTTAGATAATGCATTTAACTTCTTACATTCGGTGACACTTTCAATAAGGTCTCATTTGTAAGCATTCGACATGAACTAACAATGAGCAATATATTTTTACAGCATTTATTAACATTCATTTGTTCAATGTTTTTTCAAAGTGCATTGATTTATATATATATATAGTATGCACGATATATCAGCCACCATATCGGTATCGGCCGATATATGTTAATTTTTTTATGTTATCTTTATCGGCCCGATAAGTAAATTTGGCTGATATATTAAAGCCGATAAATAATGTATTATTTCC
Organism: Rutilus rutilus; assembly: GCF_951802725.1. NCBI lineage: Eukaryota > Metazoa > Chordata > Actinopteri > Cypriniformes > Leuciscidae > Rutilus > Rutilus rutilus. The sequence continues at coordinate 3,947,086 of NC_140223.1, forward strand.
TTCAGCTGAGACGCTTCAGATGCGCAACTGTTCAACATTATGGGTTTAAATTGCTTGAAATATGATTGTAATCACTTCAAAAAAGGAAAATACGGTTCAGTGCAACATTAGCAGCGCAAGTCTGTCATATAGTCTACGTAAAATTATATTGAGATCATAATAATTGTGTGTTTGGGACGTGGCTTTTAATGGTGAGGCTTTTGTTTTTGTAATCAGCCTCTCAAAAATTATATAAAAATTTGGATTTAGATTTATCGCCCAATATATCGGTTATCGGCTTTCAAATGTAAAGCATTATCGGTTATCAGTATCGGCCAAAATATTAATATCGGTGGATCCCTAATAATAAAAAAAAAAATATATATATATATTTATTTAAATTAAACTTTAGAATTTCTAATAGAATTGGAATGCAAAATAGAATCATGTTTACTAGTGAGTGTGTGTGTGTGTGTGTGTGTGTGTGTGTGTGTGTGTGTGTGTGTGTGTGTGTGTGTGTGTGTACGTCAACTTCCCAATCCGTTTCCTCCAGCTGCTGACAAAGACCCTCTGTTCCCACACAGATAAAAATAACTCGCGCCTTTCCTCCGCCAGCACACACACACACACACACACACACAAACCGATCATACTATTCATTTGGCAGAGGAGTACACAAGCTGCCTCATAAAACCAGCTAAAATACGCAGACACATGTATCAGCTGACACACAGCGTCTGCTTAATGTCTTTGATGTAGATCTTCAAGCCACTTTCATCACACACACACACACACACACACACACATTATCAGCGCTATCGTAACACCAGCTGAACCGTGTCATACGACTCAAACCGCTTTTGGGGTTCAGTTGCATAAGCTGAATTTATCCTGTTTTCAACACTTTAACACACAGCTGCGACACTAATCTAATCTAATAACGCACCTAATGAAATATCAGCTTCACACTAATCTGTATAAATGATGCAATATTAATAAACCGTGACTTTTCACTATGCTTTACTCTCTCATTTAACCCCAACATTTTAGCTCGGGGTTTCACATGTGTGAGGATTAATTACTGTGTAAAGCATGAAACAAGATAACCCAAAATATTGAAGTGTGAAAAGCCCATCTGATTGGCTGACAGACTTTCTTATTCAGGTTTAAAGGTGAAGTTTGACATTTTCTGGAGGTTTAAACAGAGTCACTAAAAGTCAGGGTAACAGTTTACAATCAGGTCCCATTAGTTAATTAGTTAACTATGTGCAACTATAGCTGACGCATTTATTAAAATGTTAGTTCATGTTATCTGAGGTCCATTTAATAATATTAACAGATACAACTTTCATTAAATAAGATCAATAAATGCTTTAGATGTATTTTTCATGGTTAGTTGATGTTAAAGTCCCCCGTAGTCAATCATTTTATCCCTTAAAACTCATCTTTAATCACCAAAATTACATATTTAAACTTTTTTTTCCTTCTTCATGCCTTAAAGTATCTTGACTGTAACTCGACACCCTTGCCTCATTTAGTATGCGCGGTTCTATGAATATGCAAATGAGCCCCGCCTCCACTCACTCGCTCAGCTCAGAGATCCACTGGTTGACGATCACACGTTGATCTGATTGGTTACAAGGTAGTTTGTGACGTCAGAAACACCAGCGATTTCAAAGCGTGTGTTTGAGACTGTCTTTGGTTCACTGCAGTTTTAAGGAGGAAATACTCAGCAATGCTGTCGACTTATGAACTTACACACGGTTTGTCTTAAAGCACATTAAAAACACCACATAGACACATAAACAACATTAAAAACTTTATCTTTAACTAATATCGTTAACTAATGTTAACAAATGGAAGCTTGTTAAAAGTGTCACCAAAGTCAGTCATCGATAGTTTGAAGAGTGAAACACTTTCAATTAGTGACGCCCAACGTCTGACTCGACCAATGGCGTGAGTTTGGGGGCGGGGCCATCTGTTTGACTGACCAATAACAGAAAGGGGGAGTGTTTAAATCCTGTTTTAAATCTTTAAATGCTGCAGATCTGTTTAGTGACGACACACTTCACCTTTAAATATAAATGGGATTTCTTCTTCAACACTTCAAAGTGTGTTTTACAGCCTGAACTCTTGCTCAACACGTCTTCTGTCAGAGCAAAACCAGCCGACGCTCCAAGCAATATTGATCTGATCTGGATTAA
>NC_140223.1:3956768-3986768 GCF_951802725.1 Rutilus rutilus
TCAGTTTAAAAAAAAAAAAAAAAAAAAAAAAAAATAGACATTTAAAAAAGCTAATAAAAATACACAAAAATTGACTAAAACTTTAACTGAAATTAAAACGAAAACAGAAAATATAAAAAATAAAATCGATTTCATAATATTAACAAAACTATAACTGCATATAGAAATGGTGCTAAAATACACTCTAAAAAAGTAAAGGTTCCAAAGGGTTGTTTTGCAGCGATGTCATAAAGAGAACCTTTCAGTGAAGAGTTCTTAAAGAACCTTTAGTGAAGAACCTTTAGAACATAAACATAACAAAGAACCTTTTGTGGAATGGAAAGATTCTATGGATGTTAAAGGTTCTTCACGGAACCATTGATTCCAATAAAGAACATTCATTTTCTGATGTTAATAAACAGAAACTAATGTAGCAGCAGCGAGTCAGTGTGTGTGTGTGTGTGTGTGTGTGTGTGTGTGAGCGGGTCTTCCTAAAATAACTCGCAGTTGCAACTTTGATTTCTGTCTGATGTCTCTGCAAAAATGCACTTGTTTTATAAATGCACCGCAACAAACCACTATCTACTGCGTGTAAAGAACATGTTTGCATGGACTAATCAGTCGGCATGCGGGTTTGCACATGTTCATCAAACTCAAATAACTCATTTAAAGGTCACGAGGGGCATTGTTGAGTGTATTATTGTACAACTTTCAAGCTTTTTAATTGTTCTGGATTCCATTTACTTTTCCAATTTTAATTGGTCTGGACTTTGTTTGTTTGTTCAATTAAATTTTAGTAGTAGTAGAGTTTAATGCGCATCCGCGTCACAGGCTATTTCATGGCAAATAGAGTTTATTATACATTCGAGAAAATGTAAAAAAAAAAATATATATATAATACAACAAAAATATTTTATAAAACAAAATGTTGTATATAATTCTATAAACGATTAATTAAATGTACTTTTGATTGAAATTGTAAACGTTTTTCTTACCAAATATGTCCTTAAAAGTTAGTAAATTAAATTTTAGTAATCAAAAATCATGTTTAATTAATTGAAATCATGAAACCGATACAATTTAACAATTTATTGTTAAAAAAGATACATTTTTAAGGCCCTATGAAATGGGTTTTATTTTGTCTCAAATTCTGTTTTATTTTTGTATGGACTCCATTTTAATGCTTTAGTTCAATTTAAATAGTCAAAAAACTTGAGTTTTTTAGGACCTCAAAAAAACCTTTTTCTTTCTGGATTTATGATTTAATACAAAAATATTATCAAAAACAGTGGTAATCAAATGAAGGCATAAAACATTGAAAAAAATTATTCTTTTAAAAGTAATCAAATGAAAATTAATCATTTTACTTTATTTTTGGCAAACACAAGTTTACTGTTAAAATTTAAATGTGGATGAAAAATTGTGTCTTTTTATTCAACATAAAATGTGCAATGGCGAAATATGCAGAGAGACAAGCTATTTGGACTGGATGAGAGAAATGTAAGCCATAGAACAATACAGGAATATACATAATGAGCAGGAATTCTACAGGAATATGCATTTATATCCTCCTGAGACCCAGACATTTTTAATTATTTATTTGAATTTAGTTTTTTTTCATGTCATCACATTGTTTAGAGCATAAGAAACAAATGGTAAAAAAAAAAAAAAAAAAATTGAAAAATTATTTTGAATAATATTTTATTCATAAGTTATGCTATGTCCTCAGTAGTGGACACCAGGACTCAGTTGTTTAAAAAATAAAATGTCATGAAATTATATGCATAGGCAAAAACAATGGGATTTATTTTTTCAATCACCAATAAATGTTGAGGTTTCAGGATTTATTTTAACTCAAATTTGTATAAAGATGATTCTCAACTATGTTATGAAAGATATAACGGAATGAATTGATGCACCATTTTACTTTATGCAATATGTGGGTAAAATGGCCAGAAATTAATATTCCCATTCAATGCAATATATCTATACACTGTATCTAATGTTTGTTCTTGGAGCAACATTTAATGAAAGAAGAAGTGTAATAACTGCAGTAATAATTAGCAACATTTGAATAATAATGTCTAATATTTCATAGGAATATTGATGTATAACTTATTTCCATATTCACTTGTTGTGTCTCCCATAATGCCTGATAAACATGATGTAAGTCCTGATGTCTCTACATGTAGGAAATCAATGCCCTGCTCTGGAACAGAAAGTATTTCTTGATTGAAACCCCATAATGTTTTCATGTGTAATGTACATAATGTTTGTATATTATCATATTTCCATGAGAGTGCTACATTTGATCACTAAATCAATGTCAGACATTTTTAAACACCAAGGAGAAGTTGTTCATGGTGAAACCTCCAAACATTTGGCGTCTCTGGAAAGCCCTGATTGTGCTCTTTACGGGACACCCAGGCTGTGACATGTGACATGTACGGTGTCAGAGAAATACACTAAAATATAATGTCCACTACAGTGGACAAAAGTCTATTCCTGGGTCCCAGGAGGATAGAATTATAAATATAGTCTTTACTGTCACTTGTGATCAATTTAATGCATCCTTGATGAATGAAGGTATTTCTATATATATATATATCTTACCGACACCAAACAGCTTCTCAGAAAAAGCACGTTTCAACGTTTCAATCAGGAAGTATTCTGTTATCAGTCAGAGATGAGTGTGTCATATGGCAGCAATAATTCAATACAGCTATAAGATAATATAAGTCAATATGTGGTTAGTAAGCATCATGTATTGAGTTGAGCAGAGTAACAAACACGTCAGGCTTGTGATCGTAACCCAAAGCTTCTGCCTAACGAATCAATGGAAATGAATATATAGTGAAACACGTTTTCAGCGGCGCTGGTTCCGAAATATTTTTTCCATTGGGATTCCAAAAAAGTCTTTATTGAAGAGTTATAAGCCATGAATCAAGCCAATCAGATACGAGGCGAATCACAACATCACAAACTTTGATTGGAAGCAAAAAAGATTTAGAAAATCGGATAAAAAGACAAGATTGTGTACCTTAACCGCTTTAATAAAGGGAAAGAACTACAATCCCATGATGCATTGCGAACAGCATAATCAAATTAAAAACAGTGAAGAAACATAAAACTATTTTCAATTCGCAGTGCTTCACGGGAGTGGGCGGAGCTAACCAGATCTTTTGACGAGTTTTGCTTGTTTCAACTCTGATTGGTGGAATTTTCTGTACAGCATTATGGGTAATGTAGTTTTTCACCACACATTCCGCTGTTAAACACGATTGTTTTAAAACTAAGCTGAAATAATGTGGGCTGACGCCTTCAACCGAAGCAAATACCATCGATTAACAACCTCGTAGCTCACAGTAAAGCTGTCTTTAGAGGTTTAAAAATCAGTTTCCCGGAGGAGTTTTTACTTCTGTTGCGCTCTTTTGCAAGAACAGGGAAAAAAGAGCAATAATTGTACCTTTAAGGGTTCAACAGCTTGTCATGGACATCTTATTTACCCCTAAAAGTTCATAGTAGTACCGTAAGGGTATATATTGCTATTTTAAGGAACTAAAATGCACTTTTAGTGGCAGATAGGCTACAAAGCTGTCGTTTTTGTGATCTATCCACTGTGTGATCTGATCTGATCGTTACTGCACACGCTCAGAGAAAACTCTCTCTCTCTCTATATATATATATCACATGCTTGTGAGTAAAAGGTGTAGCTCCGAGACGAAGGGTCTGGCGGGTCAAACGTGACCTTTGAGCGGACAGATGTCTGCAGTCACTGTAGCGAGAGCTCTTTCATCTCACCTCTGTCTGATCTGACTCAAAGAGACCGTGACCGATCTGAACCGTGACCTTTCCCCCCCCCCCCCACCACCACAAACACACACACACACACACACACACACACACACACACACATGCACACAAACGCTTCCCAGAATTCACTCATGGTTTACAGGCCCGGCATGATGTGGCCATCCACCCACGCATCAGTGTTACTAACTAATGCCTAACTAGCAGTGTTACGTTAACTAGTGCACTCTATATAGAAAGGGCTTTTTATTGTTTCCCAAATGTCGTTTTTTCCCATTTGAATGGTTCTGGATTCCATTTACTTTTCCCATTTTAATTGGTCTGGACTTTGTTTGAATGGTTCAATTAAATTTTAGTAGTAGAAGTAGATTATAATGCGCATCCGCTTCACAGGCTATTTCATGGCAAATACAGATTATTATACATTAGAGAAAATGTTTAAAAAAATTAAAATATAATACAACATAAAAATATTTTATAAAACAAAATGTTATACATATAATTCTATAAAAGATTAATTGAATGTACTTTTGATTAAAATTGTAAAAGTTTTTCTTACAAAATACGTCCTTATAAGTTTGTAAATTTTAGTAATCAAAAATCATGTTTATTTAATTGAAATCATGAAACCGATACAATTTAACAACTTATTGTTAAAAAATATATAAATTTTTAAGGAATGTGAAATGTGTTTTATTTAGGCTCAAATTCTGTTTTATTTTTGTATGGACTCCATTTGAATGCTTTAGTTAAACTTAAATAGTCAAAAAACTTGTAAAAAATTTTAGGAATTGAAAAAAAGGTTTTTTTCTGGATTTATGATTTAATACAAAATTATTATCAAAAACAGTGGTAATCAAATGAAGGCATAAAACATAAAAAAAAAATACTCTTTTAAAAGTAAATGAAAATTAAACATTTTATTTTATTTTTGCCAAACACAAGTTTACTGTTAAAATTTAAATGTGGATGACTAATCTTTGAAAAGAAAGTTTGACTAATTTCATTATTGATATTATTACCTTGAGAAGTACATTCTACTGTATAATAGTAATATATTTCTGTCATAATTTCTTCAAGTTGAACCAAACTTTTATTTTGACAGGTTGTCCTGAAGACCTTTGAGTTTCTCTGTGTATTTAATGCTATTTTTCTGAACTGAGATGTTGAAATGCTGTTGACGTACTGCAGAGTTCATGTGTTCATGTCCTCGTATAGCGAGACAAACACCGCGTGCTTCAGTGTGTGTAGGAGATCAATCATGCAGACTTCAGATGTAAATGTGCTTCAGTATTCACAGACACGAGTTCATATCGCAGTTTGATTCGGTGTACACTTGATATATTCATGCAAACTTTGGCAAATTCCATGGAATTCCGCATAAATTCCATTTTTATAACTGGATTCCGCGATTCCGTCCGCATCACCAAACTCATAGGGCCCTATATAGACAAGCATACTTCAGTATTTACCCTCATGTCTGTGTCTAATTCATACACTTTTACTGTAAAAAGCAGCTTGCTACATTTCAGCTTTTTGTTCCAGAATGAGGAAAATGTATGCAGATTTATGTTTTACTGGTTTTGCATATAGGTTGCAAACAGGGGCATGCTGTAAAAATGTGACGTTAAACAGAAAAAAATTACTTTATCTTTTTAATAACACATAAGCACTTTCAGTTACACTTTGTTTTAAGGTGTCATTGTTACAGTGTAATTATATATTTAAGTACTGAGTAATATTAATGAACTACATGTACTTACTATAGGATTAGGGTTTGGTTGAGGGTTAGTTTCATGTAATTATGCATAATTTACTGTTATTACTATGGTAAGTACATGTAACATATGTAACAAAGACACTGTAAAATAAAGTGTTACCACACTTTCTACAGACTCGGGCTGTTAATTACCCTTCAACATTAGTAAATAATTATGCTTCGTTTTCTAGGTGCAAGATATTAAAAAAATAAAACTGAAAATAGCATTAGAGCATATAAATGATGCACACACAAATCATCTCCGGTCCGTCCGAAACCACAGAGCATCACCTCGCATATCTAGTGTGTGTTCTCAGTCACCACACACACACACACACACACACACACACACACACACACACACACACACACACACACACTATTGCTGAACATCCTGCAGCTATGCAATGGCTTTCATACTCAGCTAATGATATCGCAAACCATAACCATAAACTTAGACGTAACTCACAGCTGATATTTATAACTAGCAACAACATGAAGTAACACTTTGTTTTAAGGTGACGTAGTTGTTACACGTTACTACATTTAGGGCTGTGAAAAGATTAATCGCGATTAATCGCATCCAAAATAAAAGTTTGTGTTTACATAATAAATGTGTGTGTACTGTGTATAATTATTTTGTATATATAAATACACACACATGACTGTATTTATTTAAGAAATATTTGCATGTATATACTGTATATATTAACATATAATTTATATTATATATAAATATAAATATTTGTATATATAAATAACACATTTTTCTTAAATATGTACATGCAAGTTTGTGTATTTATATATACAAAATAATTATACACAGTACACACACATTTATTATGTAAACACAAACTTTTATTTTGGATGCGATTAATCGCGATTAATCTTTTCACAGCCCTAGTAATAATAACAATTAATTATGCATAATTACATGCAAATAACCCTAAACCAAACCCTAACTGTAACTCTATAGTAAGTACAGTAGTATTACTCAGTACTTATTTGAGTAAGTACAATGTAACTATGTCACCTAAAAATAAAGGGTTACACTTTATTTTAAGGTGTCATTGTTACAGTGTAATTATATATTTAAGGACTGAGTAATATTAATGAACTACATGTACTTACTATAGGGTTAGGGTAGGATTAGGGTTTGGTTGAGGGTTAGTTGCATGTAATTTACTGTTATTACTATGGTAAGTACATGTAACATATGTACATGGACATTGTAAAATAATGTGATACCAAAATTGTTATTTTCGAGTCTTTCAAATAGGGCAAACTGGTTATGCATTAATAAAACCTTCTCCAACATGCTACATTAATGCACTATTACATAAATCAGAGAATTCTGTCACAATCAGTCTCTCAGGAAGTGAGTTTTGCAAGAACAAGTACAGGGTTTATTCTTAATCACTTCATCTATCATTTAGCTGGAACAAACTTGAATGTCAACACTATTAATATGATTCTGAATGACAATTTTTTTCTATGCGTGAATGATGATATTATGCAAGAACAAGTACAGGGCTTATTCTTTATCACTTTTTCGATCATTTAGCTGGAACAAACTTGAATGTCAATTCTATTAATATGATTCTGAATGGCACATTTTTCTTTGTGTGAATGATGATAACTCATTATACAACCTTTGGTTTACAGCTCAGATCTTAAAGCTCTCGGTTTCCACATCGGTTACAAAACACCACACACTTTCTGCAGTTATTTTTACTAAAATGCAAAAATGACACTATATCTTAAGCTCCATCTCTGTGCTTTCCCAAACTCAATATATATATATATATATATATATATATAGAGAGAGAGAGAGAGAGAGAGAGAGAGAGAGAGAGAGGTGGTTGATACCAACGTACCACATTTTACTGTAATAGTAATAATACATGTTGTAACTATGAATATACTGTGATTTTTTGTAAGATTCGAGCTTGTTGAACGGACAGACGGACAGACAGATATGACGGCTCAGGGTAGCCACAGTTTCCACCAAAACAACTCTATATTTGCAGATATTTTGCTGCTGTTAAATCATAATAAATCAATGTAATCTCCTCAAATTACCGTAAGGAGCTTTTAGAATTGTTTCCTCTATTTATGATTTTTTTTTTCTTCTTTGTATTAGTTATCTATATTTTACCACAGTTTTACTGTAGTTAAACACTGTAATAGAACTGTAGTGGGAGAAAAAGGTAATCCGTGTTTCAAAGTAACCGCTGCGCGTCCATCCATTGAACTGAAAACGTTACAACTGTTTCATTTTCAAACTCGAAGATTCCAAACAAACGGTTACAAATGTTGCAAAGCAAACATTCGAGTTTCGAACGCAGGGACTCGCGCGCTCCCAGTCCGCTGGTCACCGGTACCGTTATATCCGCACGCGCTCGACTCAGAGACCGGTGTCCGTGTCGTCGGTACCGGAGGGTTTGGACACGCAGGAAATATCGCGGATCTCGGACGGGCCGCTCGGTCTCGAGCGCTTTTTCTCTTTGCAAAACAACGCTAAAAAACTCACACACGTGTTTTATTACCTTGCTCCGGATCTGACCGGACGTGGAGACCTTCCGAATGAGTTTCTGCGGGGATCCGTGCTCCTGCTCCGGTTCACTGTCCGAGGACTCGGCCTCAGCAGCAGCAGCAGCAGCAGCAGCATCGACCGCCGCCATCCTGAGCTCCAGCCCCCGGGAGTCACTCACACATACACACACACACACACACACACACACTCACACACACACACACACACTCACACTCACAGAGACGCGATCCAGCGCGACCGGCCGCACAGCGCCGCCAACCGGACAGAGAGAACACTGCAGCCCGGGGAGAGAGAGAGAGAGAGAGAGAGAGAGAGAGAGAGAGAGAGAGAGAGAGAGAGAGAGTGTTTATTTACTTTATTTGAAAACACATTAAAGATTGGCTATAATTTTTTTGTAAAAAGCTTTAAAAAAGCAGCTATAAGGAGCGCAAAGGATTTAAAAAAGGTCTCGAGTTCAAAAATTCAAAGTCTCGAGTCTCAAGACGTGAAATAGCATCTTAGAAACGCAAACACTCGTTTCCTTAAAAAAAAAATTATTAAACAAATTAAGGTTTTCCCTCTTTTTCTTTCCTTTCCTTCACAATCAAAAAAACTTCACTCATGCATAAATGTGGAGACAGCCATCAGGGTCAACATCGCAAATACATTTGTTTATGCCCCATTTATATCTGAAAACATCCAAGTCATTAACCAACTTGTTATAGCTAAACTCTATATTAATACTGGCTTTTATTAAAGAGAGAGAGAGAGAGAGAGAGAGAGAGAGAGAGAGCCGCCTACCGGCCAGAGGAGCCGCGACAGCTGGGAAAAATACAGTGGCCCCCAAAATATTTGGACACACTTAAAAATGGCATTGCATTCGATTACGAAAATGTATCAAACCAAGTGCAATGTATCTATAATTAAAAAAAATAAAAAGATAGCATAGGCACACTTTCAATCAAAAAGAAGTGAATTGTTAAAACAATATGAGCTAGTTGAAAATGAAGACAAAACCAACTTTGTGTTTATGAAACATTAGTGACTTCATCGCTTAAAAATGTTTTATTAAAAGCAAAAATGATAGTTTTGAGAAGAAAAAAGACATCCTGCAGCATTTAAGTGACAGCTTATATCAGCTTAATGTCTAAAGACATCTTTTTCATCAGCACCTGACCAATTAACACTAGCACTGACCTTTTCTATCCTGTTCTGATAAAAAAAAAAAGTTTAAAAACTGCTTAAATGCTACATGTACTGTCTGTGCTAGACTAACTGAGACTTGTTACCGCACTTCTACACTGTTGCCCTCTTGTTGGTCTGATTGCATCTATTGTTCTCCTCATTTGGATAAAAGCGTCTGTTTACTGATTAAATGTAAATGTAAGTGCAAAACCACCTGTTATGATACTTATGTAGTGCAATGACATTTTATTTCCTTTAAAACAACTTTTACCATCATTTAAAGAACTATCCCCGTAAATAATTAATTCAAAATTACAACATCATCCTTTCAGGAAGTGAACCAGAAAGCGTGCCTCCTCTTCTCTTTTCTTCTCTTTTCTTAAAGAGCAATAAAGCCTGAAGCGAATGCAGGTTATGGAAGAGTCTCGAACACAACGCGCGTTTCCTGTAAACACACACCCTGATGTAATAAATCCAGCAGGACTGCTGAGTGCTGATCCGGATGGTTACGCAGCGCATCTGAGCAGTGTAAAGAGGAGGACAGTAAACAGGGTCAGGAGCTGGGCGGTGCCGTCAACAAGCTTTGTGTTCGTGTGTCCAGTTTCACATCTGCGTTTCACATCTAGCCAATGCATACTTCCTCAGAAACACATTTGGATGCATTCCCTCAAATAATTCAATAACACATTCTTTCTGAACAAACACACCGTCTCCTTCAGTGGCTCTCTCTTTCACAAACACACACACGCACCTTTTCCAGTAAATCACTCTTTTTACATGCTATCATATGACGGGGAGAAAACAGAGATGGGAAGCGATCCTGTGCATATGATGTGCAATTAACAGAAATGTTTGTGATTTTTTTCGTTTTAGTTAACGATATCATAACCCTGGCTCAATTCAGGCTTATGTTGATTCATCAGTTCAATAACAGCGTCAATGTTCAACTTTAAAAGCAGAGGATAATAGCTCAGTTTAGGAGAGAATCAGATTACAATCAAGCACAAAGCATGTTTAATGCATGTTTCCCTGATTAATAATTGGGGAATTCACATTGATTTAAATTTTTTTTTTTTTTAAGAAACAGCTGAAAACACACCTCTTCTGATCCACAACTATAAACTAATAGCTTTTCCTAGTCTGTTCTGCATTTCACTTGTGCTCAAACTTATACTTATTCTCCTCATGAAATCCTCACAGGTTATAGAGCCTCTGAAAATAGATCCGTCCATCATTTAGTAAAAACAAACTAAAGGCAAAGAAATGCACAAATGCTGAAGTACACAGTTACAAAAAACAGCAACATGACTTAACTTTGCATATTGTTCAGATTAAACACATAAACCAGAATGGGATGTGACCTAGCTATTTTTTTGGTCTTTTAAAAACTATTCTGTAAATAAATATATAAATAAATACTATCTGTAAAACATAAACAGCTATAACAAAATAGTCAAATAACAATTTTTCACACACACAAAAAAAAGAGGAAAATAAGCATTTAGTTATTGGTGTTTCTGCATTGTAAAGTGGCCTTGGGGTTTACCGTGGGGAAAGGCACTATATATTTAAAAACTAAAAAAAAAAAAAAAAAAAAAAAATTAATTAGATTAGATTAAAACGAAAAAAGGAAATAAATAAAATACACAATTATTATTATTACAAAAATACAAGCTACTCATTACTGTTTTTTTCTGTTTGTATTTTGTACTGATTTAATCTTGTTTCTGCACATTAATCAATGAAAAATGACACTGTCAAAACTGTATGAAATAAATGGCGCAGCTATCACAATAACTACAGTGTGACGCTACAGCTGTCAAAATAAAAGATTAAAATAACAAATGCACTGCTGCATTATATGTGATACTCTCCAATGCCATTAACAGATCTGTGACAAGATATTCAAGGTACTATTGTGACATTTTCTCACAGAAAGAGTATTCTCTGTGTCTGTGTCTGTGAGTGAGTGTGAGTGTGTCTCTGTGTGTGTGTGTGTGTGTGTGTGTGTGTGTGTTCTGACCTGGATCGGGTCAGAAGACTGCCATGTTCCCATGCTTCCCTGTATTATAAATCATCTCCAGAGAGGCATCAACTCTCTCCTGTTACAGTCCTGACGGAGCCACGCCTGCTCTCACACTGCTGTGCCACACACACAATGGCTTTCTCCCATTTTCTCTCTACTGTATTATTATTACTCATGATATTCTGGGCCTAATGAGGTCGAGAGAAAAAAATCCGACTCCCAGCGGCCGAACACACAAACACGCACAGGTGCAGGTATATAAGATATAAGAGAAGTCGATTGGACATCAGAGATTTTTCACACACTGAGGAAGGGCATGATGCTGCATCACTGGAACATGGTGGGTGATCAATCCGTCTCGCTTTCTGTCTGTCTGGTGATTGCTGTTTATTGATGAGCGTGAAATAGTTACTCAATGCTAGATAGTGTCTTTTTCTGTATTATTCCTTTGACTTTGCTTTACTTTAAAGTAAAATTAGTTAATGAGTACATTTATCAGTGGTGTTTGCCAAGTCAAATTTGCTTAAATCACCTGCTTGTAACCAAACTTCACTAAAAGTGTTTGGTTCACTTACTTAAAAATTTTTTTAGTAAACCCGTAAAAAAACTTGACAATTCCACATTACTTAATTTATTTTGATTAAGCATGAAGTTTATTTACTTAATAATTTTAACGCAATTTTTTTTTAAGTTAAGTCAACTGATCACTTTTTACAGTGTATAAAGGTTCCAAAAGAACATTTAAAAAATCTAAAGAACCTTTTTGAGGAATGGAAAGATTCTTCATGGAACCATCAATGTCAATAAAGAACCTTTACCTTTAAGAGTGTTCCAACGACTGAAATGAAACATTCTTGACTCTTGTTATTGTGAGACGTGCTTTTTAAACTAGATTTAACTCTAATTTTTTTGTCTATAGGACATGAGGAGTATTGTTGGGGTGTTGGTTTGTCTGTCTTTCGGACAGTGTGCTTTAGTTCCTGACTTCCGCGGTACGTCGTTAGGATTACAGCCTACTGACAACTCTTCAATGGTGCCACCATTCTCTTCGGGAGCAGCGGAGCCTGATTTATCCTATTGTCAGATGATTCTGGATGCTCCGGTTCCCCCCACTGCGGACCAGGTGCCCTGGTACTGCATCTGCTCCGCTTGCTCCGGAAACAGAGGCCAGAAAGGAGACAGAGGCGACCGTGGATTGAATGGTACAGACACGAAGTTAAACTCCATTGTATTTTCTCTGTTGGTTTCATATTGTCAAGGGTTTTACTAACCGAATCTGCTACTCACAGGAGCTTCTGGTAGTCCAGGTCCAAGAGGGCTCACTGGGTTTCCCGGTCGTCCAGGATTCACAGGACGTCCTGGCATAAAGGGTGAGACTCGTACTATGCATTTTACTTCAGAATGAATGTGTGTGCATCAGTGTTGGGGGAGCTAATTCACTTCATAATTTAAAGTAGTTAAACTACGGTGAAGCTACACACTTAAACTAGCAGTTTATTCCAAAAAGTTTGTTTCCTTTGAATATGCGAGACTTCTGAATTAATTTGCCGCTATATGCAAATGACTAAAATAATAAAGTGCATTTTTGATAATTAAAAGCTTAGTGTTTAACCATTTTGGGGGTGGTCCATTTTTTGCCCATGAGTGTGTAGTTAAAATTTTGAGTGAATGTTTAGAATGTTGGGTGTAGGTTTAGGAGCGTAGTTAGAAGTTTGGGTTTAGAATGTTGGGTGTAGGTTTAGGAGTGTAGTTAGAAGTTTGGGTTTAGAATGTTGGGTGTAGGTTTAGGAGCGTAGTTAGAAGTTTGGGTTTAGAATGTTGGGTGTAGGTTTAGGAGCGTAGTTAGAAGTTTGGGTTTAGAATGTTGGGTGTAGGTTTAGGAGTGTAGTTAGAAGTTTGGGTTTAGAATGTTGGGTGTAGGTTTAGGAGCGTAGTTAGAAGTTTGGGTTTAGAATGTTGGGTGTAGGTTTAGGAGTGTAGTTAGAAGTTTGGGTTTAGAATGTTGGGTGTAGGTTTAGGAGTATTGGGTGTAGGTTTAGGAGCGTAGTTAGAAGTTTGGGTTTAGAATGTTGGGTGTAAGTTTAGGAGTGTAGTTAGAAGTTTGGGTTTAGAATGTTGGGTGTAGGTTTAGGAGTGTTGGGTGTAGGTTTAGGAGCGTAGTTAGAAGTTTGGGTTTAGAATGTTGGGTGTAGGTTTAGGAGTGTAGGGTGTAGGTTTAGGAGCGTAGTTAGAAGTTTGGGTTTAGAATGTTGGGTGTAGGTTTAGGAGTGTAGGGTGTAGGTTTAGGAGCGTAGTTAGAAGTTTGGGTTTAGAATGTTGGGTGTAGGTTTAGGAGTGTAGTTAGAAGTTTGGGTTTAGAATGTTGGGTGTAGGTTTAGGAGTATTGGGTGTAGGTTTAGGAGCGTAGTTAGAAGTTTGGGTTTAGAATGTTGGGTGTAAGTTTAGGAGTGTAGTTAGAAGTTTGGGTTTAGAATGTTGGGTGTAGGTTTAGGAGTGTTGGGTGTAGGTTTAGGAGCGTAGTTAGAAGTTTGGGTTTAGAATGTTGGGTGTAGGTTTAGGAGTGTAGGGTGTAGGTTTAGGAGCGTAGTTAGAAGTTTGGGTTTAGAATGTTGGGTGTAAGTTTAGGAGTGTAGTTAGAAGTTTGGGTTTAGAATGTTGGGTGTAGGTTTAGGAGTGTTGGGTGTAGGTTTAGGAGCGTAGTTAGAAGTTTGGGTTTAGAATGTTGGGTGTAGGTTTAGGAGTGTTGGGTGTAGGTTTAGGAGCGTAGTTAGAAGTTTGGGTTTAGAATGTTGGGTGTAAGTTTAGGAGTGTAGTTAGAAGTTTGGGTTTAGAATGTCGGGTGAAGGTTTAGGAGTGTTGGGTGTAGGTTTAGGAGCGTAGTTAGAAGTTTGGGTTTAGAATGTTGGGTGTAGGTTTAGGAGTGTTGGGTGTAGGTTTAGGAGCGTAGTTAGAAGTTTGGGTTTAGAATGTTGGGTGTAGGTTTAGGAGTATTGGGTGTAGGTTTAGGAGCGTAGTTAGAAGTTTGGGTTTAGAATGTTGGGTGTAGGTTTAGGAGTGTTGGGTGTAGGTTTAGGAGCGTAGTTAGAAGTTTGGGTTTAGAATGTTGGGTGTAGGTTTAGGAGTGTTGGGTGTAGGTTTAGGAGCGTAGTTAGAAGTTTGGGTTTTGAATGTTGGGTGTAGGTTTAGGAGTATTGGGTGTAGGTTTAGGAGCGTAGTTAGAAGTTTGGGTTTAGAAAGTTGGGTGTAGGTTTAGGAGTGTTGGGTGTAGGTTTAGGAGCATAGTTAGAAGTTTGGGTTTAGAATGTTGGGTGTAGGTTTAGGAGTGTTGGGTGTAGGTTTAGGAGCATAGTTAGAAGTTTGGTTTTAGAATGTTGGGTGTAGGTTTAGTTGGGTTTAGAATGTTGGGTGTAGGTTTAGGAGCGTAGTTAGAAGTTTGGGTTTAGAATATTGGGTGTAGGTTTAGGAGCGTAGTTAGAAGTTTGGGTTTAGAATGTTGGGTATAGGTTTAGGAGCGTAGTTAGAAGTTTGGGTTTAGAATGTTGGGTGTAGGTTTAGGTGCGTAGTTAGAAGTTTGGGTTTAGAATGTTGGGTGTAGGTTTAGGAGTGTAGTTAGAAGTTTGGGTTTAGAATGTTGGGTGTAGGTTTAGGAGCGTAGTTAGAAGTTTGGGTTTAGAATGTTGGGTGTAGGTTTAGGAGTGTAGTTAGTTTAAAATTCTGGCTGTAGGTTAATAGAACAGGGTGCAGGTCTAAGGAGTAGATAGAAGTTTAGGTTTAAATGTTGGGTAGGTCTAGTGTAGTTAAAAGTATGGGTGAAAGTTAAAAATGTTGGGTGTAGATTTAGAGATTAGGAATATACCAGTTTGCAAGCAGCAAAACAGACTGGATTACTGGATGACACTGGAAGCTTTCAATATTCAAGTTAAGAATGGCTGCACCCGCTCTTATGTTAAAAAGAAGGTGGATTAATCTGGGATGCATTTACCAAAAGCATCATAAGCTTAAGTAGATCATTGAGACCATTGGAAAGCTAGTTATTATCCAACACTGGTGTTAATTTAAATTAATTGTGTCAATCGTCGCAGGTGAAAAAGGTGATATTGGAGATAAAGGTGACACTGGTCCCACTGGATTTTCAGGACCGAAAGGAGACAGGGGGATGAAAGGTCAGTGAAACTTCACTAATGTATTAACATTCACACAATGTCTATCACTGTCCCTGGTGACCATGTTTGCATACGTGCTTCTCAGGTGACAAGGGTGACCGTGGTCTGGATGGTCCCACGGGAGATCAGGGTCCAAAGGGAGAAGACGGTCAGTGCCCGGCAACCTGTGAGCCCATACCAGGGGCGGATGGTGCACCGGGTCTTCCTGGCCCTGTAGGTGCACGTGGGTTACCTGGGCTGGCTGGAGACCCCGGTCCCAAAGGACTGAAGGGCGATCCAGGTGTGTCAGGCGTGCCTGGCATTCCAGGTGAATCAGGGCAGAAGGGTGACCAAGGTCTTCAGGGCTTGTGTAATTGTAGCGATGGTGCTCCAGGAGCCCAGGGTCAAAAGGGTGATATGGGTGATAAGGGAGAAATTGGTTTGACAGGGCCGCAGGGTCCGAATGGAACCACAGGACCTAAAGGTAATCAGGGAGATATGGGAATGATGGGTGTGCCTGGACCTTGCTCACCTGCCGTGCAATCTGCTTTCTCTGCCGCTTTAATCACCTCCAATCCTCTACCGAACCGCCCAGTGCCTTTCAAACGTGTCATCTACAATGTAAACCAGCACTACAGCCCTGACAATGGCGTCTACACCGCCCCTGTTAACGGAACCTACGTGTTTAGCTACAATCTGCAAGTGTCCACCCGTATGCTGAAGGTCGGACTCTTCCTCAACTTTGAGGCCGTGGTGAGGACAACTACGCCAGTGGAAATGAACACCGCCTCTCAGCAGGTGGTGCTGAGTCTGAGTCAGGGTGACTGGGTGTGGGTGCAGGTGAAAGACAGCACCACTAACGGCATGTACACCAGCAGTGAGTCCAGCAGCACATTCAGCGGGTTTCTGTTGTACCCAGACAGATGTGATGACATGTTTGGAAGAGATTTTACCACCCTGCGAGAGTTCCCTGAGACAGATATCAGCTGGGGAACTCCATAAATATCCGCATCTGTACCCTACGCTCTTAACCTACACCTTAAACTCTTTAACAACCCCTACATTCTAAACCAGCACCCAAATGTTTATCTACAGCCTAGACCAGGGGTAGATAACCCTGCTCCTGGATGGCTACCATTCTGCAGAGTTTAGCTCCAACCCGAATTAAATGTACCTGGAGCAGCTAATCGAGGTGCTCAGGTAGCATGCAGGTGTGTTGCAGCAGGGTTGGAGCTAAAGTCTGCAAGAAGGCAGCCCTCCAAGAGCAGGTTTGGCAACCCATGGCCTAGACTTACACCCAAACTCCTAAACCTACACCCAACATTCTAAACTTTCACTCAGACTTTTAACTACATACTAGACCTACACTCCTGAGCAAAAAAATGGATCATGCCCAAAATGGTTAAACTCTAAGCTTTTAATTGTCTTAACCACAAATTTTTGGTCAGGAAATAAGCCAAATTTAAGCAAATGCTGTATTTAAAAAGTCATTGCTGTCATCAAAGACCGAGTTAAGTTTTTGGCAGAATATGGGAAATTGTGTGTGGAGTCATGAATCACAATGAAACAAGATGCATGGTGATGCTCTGGAGAGATGCTGAGAAATATAATGATGCATGCCTCTCCACCACAGTGAAGCATGGAGGAAAAGTGTCAGTTTAGCTGCTGCTTCACTGTGAAAAGTCATTTAATGCTCTGGAGTACATGAGAATATTGCAGAATGGCTTGCTTCCCACATATTCACAAAAAGTTGTGATATTTTTCAACATAAAAATGCTCCGGCTCAAATTGCAAAGGCAACCAAGAAGTGGCTTGAGAACAAGTCCATAAAACTCATGTTTTAACCTTGGTCAGAGTCCAAATTTTGAACCCTATAGTGAATATTTTGTATCACATTAAACTCAAACCAACTAAGAGACATTTTTCATGAACTGTTTGAAGCCATTAACATTGAGTGGAACAACATTGACTTTTCTTCTTCTGTCAAAAAAGCTGTCTGCAAGTTGGGGAGGGCAATTCTGTGCTAAATTACTTAATCTACAGTATTTGTGCAATTGCTAATTTCCTGACCAGTGATTTGGGACCATTAAAAGACCACTTAATATTTTGCCATTTTTTGGCTTGGCCCATTTTTTTTGTACACCCAACATTCTAAACCCAAACATTTATCTACTCCCTAGACCTACACCCAACATTCTAGACCTAAACCCAACATTCTAAACCTACACCCAACATTCTAGACCTACACCCAACATTCTAGACCTACACCCAACATTCCAGACCTAAACCCAACATTCTAAACCTAAACCCAACATTCTAAACCTAAACCCAACATTCTAAACCTACACCCAACATTCTAGACCTACACCCAACATTCTAGACCTACACCCAACATTCTAGACCTACACCCAACATTCTAAACCTAAACCCAACATTCTAAACCTAGACCCAACATTCTAGACCTAAACCCAACATTCTAAACCTAAACCCAACATTCTAAACCTAAACCCAACATTCTAAACCTAAACCCTACATTCTAAAACCAAACATTCATCTACTCCCAAGACCTACACCCAACATTCTAAACTATAAAAAGTGATCAATTGACTTAACTTTAAAAAAGCGAGGAAACCCGTTGGTTTAAAATGATTAAGTAAATGAACTTCATGCGTAATTAAAAGAAATATGTGGAATTGACCTACACCCAACATTCAAAATTTTCCCCAAAACTTCTAACTACACCCCTAAACCTGCACCCTACGTTCTAGACCCACGCCCTGAACTCTTAACCAAATGATTTTGTCCTCTAACGAGCCTCTAAAATGATCCACTCTTCCACCTAACCCCGAGCATTTCTATAATATTATACATTACACATAGATTCTATTTTAAGACCAACTCTATGTAGTTTGTATGTAGAAGTGAACCTTCGGCTGAAAGAAGAGCCTTCTCTTTCTCATGATCGGAATGAATTAGTCCAGGTGAATGTGATCGGTGTTTATTTACAGTGCATGTCTTGTAACTTGACTAAGTGTATTGTAACCTCCCGTGTAGATCAGTCGGGAGGTTGCTCCCCTGACACAGATGTTTGTAAAGAATGTAAAATGAGCAGGAACGCACCAATCAGCTGTCATATCATCCTCCCAGCTATTCAGAGGACACACACTGAGGATAAGAGCAAAAATGGGAATGAGAACAAGAAAGCTGGGATGGTTTGCGTGTCTCAGAATAGGTAAGCGGAGAGAAAAGAGGTGTTGTCTTACACAATAAAACTGTTAACCTGTTAGAGAGAGAGAGAGAGAGTCTGTTTACATAGGGCTTTTATCTTTTGAGTTTGGATTATTCAGACACACAACAATATGATGGGGAACCTCTTACGGTGTTGCCTTTACACACTGGGGCGGGGGAGAGGGGGCCCATTCATAAAAATGTTGTCCGGGGCGCTGTGAATTTTAGCAACCACCCTGCAACAATGTGACACAACATGAAAAAAACAACAATGATGTTCATGCTCATGTTCTGTGTGTTGATTACCCTTATACTTCCAATAAATATTTCTATTCTATAATCCGACTTTTTGTGTGTGTTTTTGAAGTGTTTTTTTGTGTGTTTTTATCTAGACCAATTAAAGAATATTTTTATTCAAATATCTTATTTAGCTATTTAAACGTACCTGAAGCAGTACCATAAAATTCACTTTTATATTGTTTTTGAAAATATTTCCACAGTGCATGTACATGGTAAAAAATCCATCCACATAAATTAGTTATTTTCCCCATAAATCTGAAACAGTGTCTCAAAATGAGGCATTCAGGGATGTGCTCCAATGTGACATCACATGGTAACAGGCCACGCCCATGACTGCTGATGGACTCCGCCCTATTAGCTTAGCTCCGCCCCTGAGTGAGCAGAACACAGTCCGCCATGTTTATCTCCTCGTCATGTTTAGCATTCAAGTTAGAAAAGTATTCTTATTAAAGTTTCTGAAGTTATTCAATCAAGAGCAGTGAGTGATTTTCTGTTTTTCTTTTGTTGTTTGTTTCATATTAACAGCATATATAGCAGTAGGTACTGTATATTGCACTGCTTTCACTTTAATACACTTTAATACTTTAATTTATGTGTGTTTTGTGTGTTTTTGACATAACCTTGTGTGCATTTGACAGTTTAAGCGCAATAAGATGGGAAAGAGAACCATATATCAGAAGTTTAGACTGATATGGCTTTAAAACGGATGTAGATAAAAAAACTTTCATGATGATGAAGAACTGCAATGTCATGAGAGTGATCGTGATGTTCTAGCAGGCTCCGCCCTCTTCTGGAAAGGGGGCGGGGAGTAGCAGCTCATTTGCATTTAAAGAGACAAACAAAAACAGCATTCCTTCCATTAAAAATAGGCATTTACAACATGGTACAATAAAATATATGTGGGTCATTTTGAGCTGAAACTTCACAGACACATTATGGGGAACCTGAGACTTACATTACATCTTGTAAAAAGAGGCATAATAGTTCCCCTTTAAAGTTTCAGATGACATTTGTAGTGCCATTAACCCACTTATTACCAATTGCCTTTCAGATGCATTTTAGACATGTATTCTATGTCGTAAAATAACATGAAAACATCTCAAACTTGTGTTAATCACAGACCTTATTTCAAGTATTTAACCAAAAACTCATTCAAAAGACCCATTGCTTTTGGACAATGGAATTATGCTTTCCATTATTTCAGTCAGTTATGCAGCTAGATTTTCCAAACTGGTATTTTGTCATTATATTATTTAAATTTGTATAATCTGAAACGCACTGGTTTGTAGTGCAAACAGTACTTTGTCATTCTTCTACTTATTTTCCAATAGCGTGTAATGAATAGGAAATCTCGCACATTCACAGGAAATGGCTTATTCTGCATTGCTTACTAGTCAGCAACTCAGCGGTCCTCAGACCTGACTTTATCATGTTTCTAAACTAAAAACAGCATTTAAATAAGCATTTGATACGACGCAACAATTGTGTAAAACAGCACTTTTTATTTGATTTGATTTAAACATGCATTAAAGTCTAGCAGTTCAACACACAAAGCAATAGCACAATTGTATGTTAACTTGTGGCGTTACTTAAACTAATGTTACAAGACTTTATCACGTGTTATACGTTACAGGGCTTCAGTAACAGTCCTGTAATGATGGATTCAATGAAAATATCCAGTCTTTTGCTCTTTTGGTATAGAGATCATGTTTGCCAACAGCAAAAATATTTTTATTTTAGCTCAAAGCATTTACAGAGCAAACAACAACAGAATTGACCTCTTTAAAATGTTCACTGCAAAATAATTTGTTAAACATCCATTTGTGACAAATTATGTACTGTATATCAGTTTTTCCTCTAGATTTATATTTTTAGTATTCTAGGAAGAAGCTTTTTAACTGAGTTCACACTTGGAACAAGGTTTTTTAGATGAACTGCTTTATTTTATGGTTCAAAAACATCTCATGCATCAAAATTCAAATGTTAAGCAACTGTGATCAATTTAACAAAAATTTTAATGCCAAAAACGTTCCATATAAGATCTTAAATGATTGTATAATACGTCTATGTTTAAAGTTATAAACTATTTTTATGAGCCGTTTAATTTAAAGTAAATTCATAAAATGATCCCATGATGGGAATTTTCTATATATGACAGAAGCGCCTGACAGAATTCCATAGAACTTTCCATTTATGAGTGTAAATAATTATTAGCAGTGAATAGATGATTATCGGCCAGTTTGTTTTTCTTACCTGGCTTAAAAGTTCTCGCATTAAAACACATTACATCATCTACAAATCTCAACATGCATCCACTAATGCGTATGAATCTTTATATGCACGATTCTGCCGGCATTAAACACGTATATACGTGTCATCCGTGGAGAAGGCTCTCAAGGCTCAGCCGCAGAGTCGTCATCTTCGCCGATGATTCCTTTCAGATAAGAGCGTTTAAACTCCTCGAACACCAGGTCAGTTGTGTCTTCACTGAACACACACACACACACAAGCGTTAAAATCACACAAAGAGACACAAGAAACTCAATCAACGTAAAAGGCTGATGTAGAGATGAAGAGGAGCACTAAATCAGAGAACAGGAACAAAGGTGTTTTATGTCAACGACACACACACCCTTGTTTTGATGTCATAAAAGTGTTTCTATTGAACAGTAACAACAGATTTACTCAAAGAACGACGTTAAACTGGGGCTCCACACAAGAGACGGGATCGCATTTAGATCGGATGCTGATATCGGCGATATAACTTTCCTTTCCCAGAGCCAACACGGATCGTTTATCATCTCAAGAGTGTGTGTGCTGTTGGGAAGTGTACACCACACATTGTGCAACGAACACGTGGAATCAGAGACACGAGGACACTATATGAAGGGTTTTATATTACAGCACATTTAGCATAAGCGGTATCACGAACCCCGCTGGATATACACCCTGATAATGGACTATTGCATTGGGAAACACAGAAGAGTGACATTCTTACCTCTCTTTAGGAGGAGGAGAACAGGGAGAAAATAAAGCAGACAACATTCAGTTATCGTCAAGGCAAGTCATATATACAGCGCTTTATACAACATGTGAAATTCATCAGTTATGAAACCAATTCAAGTTCAGCTGTAAAGCGGCTCTATGGTTTATGTTCAGTGTTTCAATTCAGTTCAATTATGGAATGGGTTCAAAGCTGCTCTACACAGTAAAAAAACTATTTTTGATTAATGAACGTTGTAAACAAGTATTATTGGAGTATGTTTTAAAAGATAACACTATTTTCACTTCAGAATTTCCCATTTAATTCACTTGTTTTTAAGTGTCGTGATCATACAGCTCAATTCAGCTCCTAAATTCGCTCTGATCTGATGCAGTTAAATTGATAACATTACTGAATATTAATTGTCTTCTAATCCAAACAAATTCAGGATTATATGAGCTCTGTTTCAAAACCTACTGACCATTTTACCCAATATATGTGTGCTAGGAAGTTTTATGCATATCAGAGTATTGCATTATTAATGCTCACACTACACAGTTGTGTGTAGTTTGGTTTATGGTTATGATCACTTATGCATCATCATGCTGTTTATTACCTCAGAAGATAGTTGACACATCACAGTTGACACTTATGTTTACAGTAATGCATGGAAATTAATATGAGAGCAATTGTATATCATTTCTTCTGTATATGTTATGGTCCTTTAGCAGTTACTTCTATTCTAATATTCATTACTGATGTAGTTCCTGTAAGTGGAATTCGCTCCATGTACTGTAGTACTACCGTATGTGCATTTGCTATTAACAAACTGAGTTTGTTTTTAGGAACCGATGGATATTTTGCAATCATTTTCAGTGATGAAAATTAATAGCTGTAAAAATCACACAAAAATATGTAGGCCTTAATTTAATATTTATGCTTTTGAATTGCACACAAAAATGTCCATGCATTTAAATTACACTGTTTTAACATAAATAAACTTGTGATGCATATTTGTCAGTCATGCAAATATAATATAATATAATATAATATAACATAACATATATATATATATATATATATATATACACTTTTTTTGTTTTGTCAGTGTGCTCACCTGGATCAGGTTTGGGATGCATGAGTTTGAAGGGAACTTCCACAGCAACCTCACTGAAACACACACACGATTGCACCTTACACACTTACACACTCTGAAAGTTGAGAAAACTCTACACCAATCAAAACTCACCTGGATCCAACGACGCTGTAAGAGAGCAGAAATAAAGCCATTAGCAAGGCCTTTCCTCAACACACAGACATGAAGCGACACTGAACCTAACCTGGTGTTCACTCACCCTGCAGCATTACACTTCACCACCACCCTGTAGGCCACCAACATGCCCAGAATCTCCTTCAAAACCTCGTCCTTCACGCTGAGGAGAACAGTGAGATGAAGAAACATCAGGGCTGAAACATTCAGATATCCACGTTTAGATGGCGAATGATCCGCACTCACATGCTAGAGGAGGCCAGGTTAGTGTCCTCATGCTTCAGTTTTCCGTCCAGAGCGAGTCCATGTCTCTCCCGGTTATTGCCCAGTAGAGGACAGAGACTGTACACCTTCTTCAGACTGGTGCCAGCGGGCACAGTGTCCCTGTAACACAACCGTTTAATCAGTTTAAACAGTTTACCACACTTATTGTGTACTGTTACATCATAAACACAAGACAAATGTAACAAAATTTCAATACATTAATGTAACACTCTCACAGTGACATCATAAAGACTCTATTCTGACAGTGACATCATAAAGACTCCAATCTGACAGTGACATCATAAAGACTCCTTTCTGACAGTGACATCATAAAGACTCTATTCTGACTGTGACATCATAAAGACTC
Organism: Rutilus rutilus; assembly: GCF_951802725.1. NCBI lineage: Eukaryota > Metazoa > Chordata > Actinopteri > Cypriniformes > Leuciscidae > Rutilus > Rutilus rutilus. Next base: position 3,980,618 of record NC_140223.1, read on the forward strand.
TATTCTGACAGTGACATCATAAAGACTCCATTCTGACTGTGACATCATAAAGACTCCAGTGACATCATAAAGACTCTATTCTGACAGTGACATCATAAAGACTCCATTCTGACTGTGACATCATAAAGACTCCAGTGACATCATAAAGACTCTATTCTGACAGTGACATCATAAAGACTCCATTCTGACTGTGACATCATAAAGACTCCATTCTAACAGTGACATCATAAAGACTCCATTCTGACAGTGACATCATAAAGACTCTATTCTGACAGTGACATCATAAAGACTCCATTCTAACAGTGACATCATAAAGACTTTATTCTGACAGTGACATCATAAAGACTCCATTCTGACAGTGACATCATAAAGACTCCATTCTGACAGTGACATCATAAAGACTCCAGTGACATCATAAAGACTCTATTCTAACAGTGACATCATAAAGACTCTATTCTGACAGTGACATCATAAAGACTCCATTCTAACAGTGACATCATAAAGACTCTATTCTGACAGTGACATCATAAAGACTCCATTCTGACAGTGACATCATAAAGACTCCAGTGACATCATAAAGACTCTATTCTGACAGTGACATCATAAAGACTCCATTCTGACAGTGACATCATAAAGACTCCAGTGACATCATAAAGACTCTATTCTAACAGTGACATCATAAAGACTCTATTCTGACAGTGACATCATAAAGACTCTATTCTAACAGTGACATCATAAAGACTCCATTCTAACAGTGACATCATAAAGACTCTATTCTGACAGTGACATCATAAAGACTCCATTCTGACAGTGACATCATAAAGACTCCAGTGACATCATAAAGACTCTATTCTGACAGTGACATCATAAAGACTCCATTCTGACAGTGACATCATAAAGACTCCAGTGACATCATAAAGACTCTATTCTAACAGTGACATCATAAAGACTCTATTCTGACAGTGACATCATAAAGACTCCATTCTGACAGTGACATCATAAAGACTCCAGTGACATCATAAAGACTCCATTCTGACAATGACATCATAAAGACTCTATTCTGACAGTGACATCATAAAGACTCCATTCTGACTGTGACATCATAAAGACTCCATTCTAACAGTGACATCATAAAGACTCTATTCTGACAGTGACATCATAAAGACTCCATTCTGACTGTGACATCATAAAGACTCCATTCTAACAGTGACATCATAAAGACTCTATTCTGACAGTGACATCATAAAGACTCTATTCTGACTGTGACATCATAAAGACTCCATTCTGACAGTGACATCATAAAGACTCTATTCTGACAGTGACATCATAAAGACTCCATTCTGACAGTGACATCATAAAGACTCCATTCTGACAGTGACATCATAAAGACTCCATTCTGACAGTGACATCATAAAGATTCCATTCTGACAGTGACATCATAAAGACTCTATTCTGACAGTGACATCATAAAGACTCCATTCTAACAGTGACATCATAAAGACTCCAGTGACATCATAAAGACTCTATTCTGACAGTGACATCATAAAGACTCTATTCTGACAGTGACATCATAAAGACTCTATTCTGACAGTGACATCATAAAGACTCCATTCTGACAGTGACATCATAAAGACTCTATTCTGACAGTGACATCATAAAGATTCCATTCTGACAGTGACATCATAAAGACTCCATTCTGACAGTGACATCATAAAGACTCTATTCTGACAGTGACATCATAAAGATTCCATTCTGACAGTGACATCATAAAGACTCCATTCTGACAGTGACATCATAAAGACTCTATTCTGACAGTGACATCATAAAGACTCCATTCTAACAGTGACATCATAAAGACTCCAGTGACATCATAAAGACTCTATTCTGACAGTGACATCATAAAGACTCTATTCTGACAATGACATCATAAAGACTCCATTCTAACAGTGACATCATAAAGACTCCATTCTGACAGTGACATCATAAAGACTCTATTCTGACAGTGACATCATAAAGATTCCATTCTGACAGTGACATCATAAAGACTCTATTCTGACAGTGACATCATAAAGACTCCATTCTGACAGTGACATCATAAAGACTCTATTCTGACAGTGACATCATAAAGACTCCATTCTGACAGTGACATCATAAAGACTCTATTCTGACAGTGACATCATAAAGACTCCATTCTGACAGTGACATCATAAAGACTCCAGTGACATCATAAAGACTGACTCCATTCTGACAGTGACATCATAAAGACTCCATTCTGACAGTGACATCATAAAGACTGACTCCATTCTGACAGTGACATCATAAAGACTCCATTCTGACAGTGACATCATAAAGACTCCATTCTGACAGTGACATCATAAAGACTCCATTCTAACAGTGACATCATAAAGGTGACAATGTATTCCACAGTAACGGTGATCCAGATTTTACATATGTATCTAGTGAGCTGCTTATCTAGATTCCAAAATGTTTCTATTCCTATATTAAGAGTAGCAATGAATGTATTCTTCATGGAGAAGTAATTCCCAGAATGCACTGCGACAAGCTCAATGAACCAAACTGACCCTTATCAAATTTCATTATTCTATTCTATTGATTCATTATCAGTGTTGAAAACAGTTCATATTTCTGTGGAAACTGTGATACATTTAATTTTTCAGGATTATCTTTGATAATCTGATAATTACAGAACAGCATTTATTTGAAATTGAAATCTTTTGTGACATGATAATTATGATTTACAAAGTTAATTATTGCTAAAATAAATAATATAACAATAATATAAAATCGCCATCATCCAAAACAGTGTGCAAAGCCAACAAAAACATCAGTCGTGACTACATACACTTACAGTACATTTTATTCAGTACTGAGGACATGGACCAAAATAAACAGCTCAATGATCCACTTTACCGCGTTTTGCGTGTTTTTATGCTTAAACTATGAGGTCGAGGAGTGATTGAATCAGTCACCTCAGAATGCAGAGAACTCATGTATTATATGATGTCATAAGAGCATGTGACGTTACTGTGACATCACTGACTGTAATAATGGTGTGTTTGTACTCACATGGTTTCCTCATAGGCCACAGGACTGATGTATTTGTCATTGGAGTAAAGCACCACACTAGTAACCTGCTCCACTGAGATACGGAGAAACAGAACACACACACCGTAACACACTAAACACACACTTTTACATCGGTTTAAAGTGAGCACTGTGTTCATGTACCTGAGACTGACACGTCCTTCACATTCCTGTTAGAACTGTTGTCAATGTCCACGCTGATGTTGATCTTCTCTCCGTGGTAGTATGTCTGTAACACACAATCGCAGATTTAAATGGATTCATTTACGTTTGGATATGGATTACAGTCAAACCAAAATGTATTCAGACACCTTCAACATTTCTCACACTATCACAGTTTATTCACTATAGTTTAGCAAATGGTAGTAAAATATGAGAAGAACTCAGTTGATATTTGACTGGTTTTGTCCGTCCTTCTGTTAGACTGTCTCACACATGAATTATGTTGAATATCTGACAGCTGATAAATTTAACTACACAATTAGATAATACCAGTTTAGCTCAACCAGTGACCAAGCAATGCTTCATTTTGTTCAGTCTGTGTGTAAAAAGAGCATTAGCAATTAAAGAAGAAACACTTCAGCAAAACATGATCAGCTCAAAGTGTCTGGATCATTTTTGCTCCCAAATTTGACTCGTAGTCACTGTATGAAGAATATTTGGGTATAATATGTCATAGTTTACTTTATTTTGCTCTCCTCACTTACATAAATGAACTATAGTGTCCTGCACACACTAGTAAAAAAAAAAAAAAAAATTATATCTGGTGTCTGAATAATTTTTGGTTTGACTGTACATGTTTATGGCTGTGTCCCACCTCTTTCTCCAGACTGACACGCATGTGCAGCGGTTTATCAGACATCACAAATTCACAGGTGGTCTCAGCCGACGGGACCGCGCCACCTTTATCTGGAGCATACTGGATCTTTCTGATGGCCAACCGGACCGAACTCCTGCAGAAAGAGAGAGAGAGAGAGAGAGAGATGTGTTCATAGAGTAAAGAGTTGGAGTCTTGATCTTGTGGTTTTGCTCTCAAGACCACATTATAATGATCTGGGTCTCAAACAAGACAACAATCTATTAAAGGGGTGGTATAATGCCCTTTTCATAAGATGTAAAACAAGTCTCTGATGTCCCCAGAGTGTGTGTGTGAAGGTTTAGTTCAAAATACCCCACAGATATTGTTATATAGCATGTTAAAATTGTCACTTTTTGAGGGTGAGCAAAAACACACCGTTTTTGTGTCTGTTCCTTTAAATGCAAATGAGCTGCTGCTCCCGGCACAGGGGGCGGAGCTTCAAGAGCTTGTGTCCTTTTACCTCACACACACACGCACTGAAAATCTCAAAAACTTTTAGCCTTTTATGCTCAAACCGGAGTCAGACAATGATGGAGAGACTCAAGAAGAAGTGACAACGTGTAGAAGCAACAGGACATTTCTGAATGGTTAGTTGATGAATTTATGAAGCTGATGTGTAGTTATCTTCTAGTCATTGATTAGCATATTCTGTCTTGATAATCTATAAATCATGTTCCGGGGGCGGGGTTTATGTAAATTCTAGGGTTGGTGATGTCACTAACCCGGGAGGAATGTGGTGTAGTCTCTACCAGCCGTTTGTTGTAGTCCTTAAAAAGCGATTTCTTTAAAAGCAAATATCTCCCTTTGCTCTGAACTTTGAGCGTCGTAACTTTGCAGATGTTGTTTATGCTCAAACAGCAACATTACACACTAACTAAAGTTAGAAAAGTCAAATCATAATCAACCACCCCTTTAAAAATTATAATTGCCTCAACCACTAACCAACACAGTATCTGCAAGGCTGATTGGCTACTATTATGCATTTTCATTTTTATTTCAGTGCATTAAAATAGTGATTTATATTGTATTGTATTAATCAGGTTTTGTTCTTTGGGTTTTTTTTTTGTTGGTCTGTCGTTTGTGACTTTTCTCACCTCTTTTGGGCTTTTTCATCTTGATTTTCTGCACAGAACGCCTTCACCTCAAACTCCACTGCACAGCGCTGCACACACACACACACACACACACACACAACTTTTACTCCAATTAATTACACATTTCAAACCAAGGTTATTGTAGTTAAATAAATTTAACCATAAAAAAAAACACCCATTACTTGAAATTAGAGCTGCACGATTAATCGTTAAAAGATTGTGATCTGGATTCAAACACTCACTTGACGCTTCAAATAAAGATTGTATCATTACATCGTTACACCAGTAGGTGGCGCCAAGTGACGGTTAAAAATATATTTGTCATGAATTCATCCAGTAATGAAACGTGTGAAGTTTATGAGTGAGTCATTGAATCATTCACTCAACCGATAAAAAAAAGTAATAGTAATTAACAGTAATAAATAAAAATTAATTAAACATTTTGTTACAGCCTCTAGTAAATTACAATTAGTTGTCTATTCAGAATCGTGGGAGAATTGTGATCTGTATTAAAAAAAAAAAACTCTATAGCTTTACTTAAAAAAAAAAAAAATGTAAAACACATTTTTATTTAGTGCAACTAAAATTGAAAATATGAATAAAAATTACAATAGTATCAAAACACTGGATGTTTGTGGTTCTGGTGTTTTTAGACCGTTTACCTTTCCTGGGTCAGTGGACGCCGGCTGCAGAGCTACAGAACATGGCAGGTTATCTGGAAACTGAGAGAAAACACACGCTATCAGAAATCACAACATATCAACCCGCACAAACCCACTTAAAGTGCCCCTGTTATGCTTTTTCGGATATGATATTTCATATAGTGTGTAATAGAGCTGTTTGTGAATGTGAAAGATCTGCAGTTTCAAATGTCAAAGTGCAGATTAATGGACGATTCTGAACTGAAACGAGTCGTCAGTAATTCCAGTCTCACTTCCTGCTGAAGATACATAGGTTTGTAACTAATTAGCATAATGCCAGCCTGTGGTCTTGATTGGCTGAACAGCGTCTCTTAGCTCCGCCCTCAAACACTGTAGTTTATCTGAGACTGGAAGAGTTTGGTTCGTGTTGTTCATGTGGAGAAGACGCTGTT
>NC_140223.1:3991768-3996768 GCF_951802725.1 Rutilus rutilus
GTGTACATAACTGATTAGAAAAAAGAAAACTATGACGAAACAGTTATTTCAACAAAAATATATCAAAGGGAATTGTGTGAATGTCAATTTATGTTTTTTCACTGTAAATTATACAATGACTTGTTCGTTAAATTTAACAGTATTTTACAGTAAAATTACATTAAATGTACCATTAGATCTATCACAGTTGTTTACTGTATATAGTACGTAAACATTCTGTTAACCAATTAACAGTTTATCACTGTAGCATTTTTACAATCTTTTACTGTTAAAATCACGATCATTTTTTACAGTGCAGATTCCCATACAGTGCGTTTACAGGACTAGTTTATGGTCATTCACTCGCCCTCATGTCAATCAAACATGCAGGACTTCTGTGAAACACAAAAGGAGATGTTTAGCAGAATGTCAAAGCTTTTGGTTTAAATACAATGAACGAGTGGCTGTCTAGCGCCGGAAAAGCATAATAAAACTAGTCCATATGATTAATATTTGGGTGAAACCAAAATTATCTCGCCTGCAAACAACACAAATCTTTAATATGTCAAAAATATGCCTTTAATATGTCCCATTAGTTAATTAATTAACTAACAATGAGCAATATACAATCAAACCAAAAATTAATCAAATAATTTGTGATGTTTTTTTACTAGTGTGTGCAGGACACTATAGTTCATTTCTGTAAGTGAGGAGAGCAAACTAAAGTGAACTGTGACATATTATAACCAAATATTCTTCATACAGTGACTACCAGTAACATTTGGGAGCAAAAATGATTCAGACACACTTTGCTGAAGTGTTTCTTCTTTAATTGCTAATGCTCTTTTTACACACAGACTGAACAAAATGAAGCATTGCTTGGTCACTGGTTGAGCTAAACTGGTATTATCTAATTGTGTAGTTCAATTTAACAGCTGACAGATATTCAACATAATTCATCTGTGAGACAGTCTAACAGAAGGACAGACAAAACCAGTCAAATATCAGCTGATCTGATAACTCTGAGTTCTGGTCATATTTTATTACCATTTTCTAAACTATAAAAAATAAACTGTGATAATGTGAGAAATGTTGAGATGTGAGATGTGTCTGAATATATTTTGGGTTGTAATTGTTACAGTTTTTGTTCATCTTCACTAATGTTAAGAAATGCAACCTTATTGTAAAATGATACAGGTTTTCAGAAGACTTGTATTTATGAACATTATTTTCTGAATCAGACTGATTGGTGTCGTCTTTTAATAGTGGATCTAGTAGTGTCACACACACACACACACACACACACACACACACACACTAAGGTTTATAGTTGGGCTGTTAATGGAACACTGGATCGACCAATCAGAAGACAGGACTGGAACATTCCATTTCATGTTTGTTGCTATTGAGAGAGAGAGAGAGAGAGAGAGAGAGAGAGAGAGATGAGGGGAGAGAGAGAGAGAGAGAGAGAGAGAGAGAGAGAGAGAGAGAGAGAGAGAGAGAGAGAGATAAGGGGAGAGAGAGAGAGAGAGAGAGAGAGAGAGAGAGAGAGAGAGAGAGAGAGAGAGAGAGAGAGAGAGAGAGAGAGAGAGAGAGAGAGAGAGAGAGAGAGAGAGAGAGAGAGAGAGATGGGCTGATAAACCGATCTGTGATTGTCAGTCTCAGCAGTCTGAGTCTCAGTGCTGATGTCAGCACATGGATTACACACACACACAGAAAAGACCCTCTTATCGCTCGCGTCTCACGTACACACACTCCGAGCGGCTGTCAGGGTCTGAGAAACGCCAGACAAACTCCCCACTCACACAAACACATCAACTATAGCGGGGCAATGTGAGAAATACGTCTGAATGCTTTATTTGGGGGGCTGAACAATATTAACAAAAAAACTGACATTAGTATATTTTGTTTTTCTGCAATATATATTGCAATATTAAAAGAAATACAGGAATTTTCAGATGACGACTTGAATAGCTCTATGGCTTGAAAAGAATGAATCATTCCAGAACAATCTGGGTGATTTTATTGGGGAGTTTGTCTGTATTGAAGAGTAAAAAAAATTATAATTTGCAAAATAATAATTCAATTAGTGAACAAACTCCATCGCACACCTGCAGGTGATAGGTGCGTAGGGTAACAAGACCAAATAGGTCGATCGTCTCAGCAGATCAGGAACTCCCGCACACTATCGTTACTTGCAATTAAAATTAATTTTGTTCACGTTGTTAATAAAATTCATTTTAATTGCAAGTAACAATAGTGTGCGGGAGTTCCTGAAAAGAATAATTCAAAAAAGCAGATTTTTTTTCCCCAATATCCTTTCAGGAATGAAGCATTTAGGAAAAGCTTCACTGTAATAAATGCTTTTTGAAGCTGTAAACAAATATTATTGGTGTTTTACAAGAAAATACTATTTCAATGTTTCTACTTCAAATGTTTCTTTGTAACTATTTGTGAAATTTACTAGCATAAAAGTATTTTAATTTACAAATCTACAAAAAGTGTTTTTGACCAGTTCAGTATGACTATAAATAATAATGATATTGTGATATATATATATATATATATATACACTCACCTAAAGGATTATTAGGAACACCATACTAATACTGTGTTTGACCCCCTTTCGCCTTCAGAACTGCCTTAATTCTACGTGGCATTGATTCAACAAGGTGCTGAAAGCATTCTTTAGAAATGTTGGCCCATATTGATAGGATAGCATCTTGCAGTTGATGGAGATTAGTGGGATGCACATCCAGGGCACGAAGCTCCCGTTCCACCACATCCCAAAGATGCTCTATTGGGTTGAGATCTGGTGACTGTGGGGGCCATTTTAGTACAGTGAACTCATTGTCATGTTCAAGAAACCAGTTTGAAATGATTCGAGCTTTGTGACATGGTGCATTATCCTGCTGGAAGTAGCCATCAGAGGATGGGTACATGGTGGTCATAAAGGGATGGACATGGTCAGAAACAATTCTCAGGTAGGCCGTGGCATTTAACCGATGCCCAATTGGCACTAAGGGGCCTAAAGTGTGCCAAGAAAACATCCCCCACACCATTACACCACCACCAGCAGCCTGCACAGTGGTAACAAGGCATGATGGATCCATGTTCTCATTCTGTTTACGCCAAACTCTGACTCTACCATCTGAATGTCTCAACAGAAATCGAGACTCATCAGACCAGGCAACATTTTTCCAGTCTTCAACTGTCCAATTTTGGTGAGCTTGTGCAAACTGTAGCCTCTTTTTCCTATTTGTAGAGGAGATGAGTGGTACCCGGTGGGGTCTTCTGCGGTTGTAGCCCATCCGCCTCAAGGTTGTGCGTGTTGTGGCTTCACAAATGCTTTGCTGCATACCTCGGTTGTAACGAGTGGTTATTTCAGTCAAAGTTGCTCTTCTATCAGCTTGAATCAGTCGGCCCATTCTCCTCTGACCTCTAGCATCAACAAGGCATTTTCGCCCACAGGACTGCCGCATACTGGATGTTTTTCCCTTTTCACACCATTCTTTGTAAACCCTAGAAATGATTGTGCGTGAAAATCCCAGTAACTGAGCAGATTGTGAAATACTCAGACCGGCCCGTCTGGCACCAACAACCATGCCACGCTCAAAATTGCTTAAATCACCTTTCTTTCCCATTCTGACATTCAGTTTGGAGTTCAGGAGATTGTCTTGACCAGGACCACACCCCTAAATGCATTGAAGCAACTGCCATGTGATTGGTTGATTAGATAATTGCATTAATGAGAAATTGAACAGGTGTTCCTAATAATCCTTTAGGTGAGTGTATATATAAATAGCAATAACACCATTGCACTCTAAAATAGAAATTATTTTTATAATAAAATAAAATAAAAATTATTTCGTATTTTACTATAAAATTACAATACTAATACATATGCCTTGATTTATTTATTTTCACACAGTAACACAGAAATTTTATTTTGAGAAGTTGCCGGTAAATAAAAATATGCGTTGCTGGTTCCAGAGTGAAGCTCGAAACTTTCGTTGCTTCCGAAATCACACTAAGTACTATTTTTGAATTTGACACACACATCTGCAACATAATCAGATCTCATCATACGCAAATAGACACGGTCAGTTTATGGGCAAATCTCACGAAAATGGTCATGTTAGACTTTTACATTAAGAAAACATTGCCTGTTTTTTTTTTTTTTTTTTATCTTGCATGCATGGACTCTGCGAGGGCACGTTTAAAGCCCTTTCCAGACACTATGACTCGCTCACTCTTATCGACGTGATGTTCTAGTTTAAAAAAAAAGATTTTAAATCCAAGAAAAAGACAGACAAATGCAAGTAACGTCTCACACATTTTATGGTGTGCAAACATTAAGCAGACATATACAGAGACCTCATATACATTAGCAACAATTACCTTCCACAGTCCGTTGAGTGATACAATAGTGCCCACTCTCAGCCACACCCACAAATGTGCCAGAGGGGTGGTGCTAAACGCAAGCCACACCCATAAATGTATCAAAGAGGTGGGGCTGAATGCAAGCCACACCCATAAATGTATCAGAGAGGCGGGGCTAAACTCAAGCCACACCCACAAATGTATCCGAGAGGTGGGGCTAAATGCAAGCCACACCCTCAAATGTATCAGAGGGGTGGGGCTAAACGCAAGCCGCACCCTCAAATGTATCCTAGGGGTGGGGCTAAACACAAGCCACACCCTCAAATGTATCCTGGGGTGGGGCTAAAAGCAAACCGCACCCTCAAATGTATCCAAGGGGTGGGGCTAAACACAAGCCGCACCCTCAAATGTATCCTGGGGTGGGGCTAAAAGCAAACCGCATCCTCAAATGTATCCTAGGGGTGGGGCTAAACGCAAGCCGCACACTCAAATATATCCTAGGGGTGGGGCTAAATGCAAGCCACACCCACAAGTCATCCATGAAGTGCGTCGTCCCCTCCACTCACTATCTGAAACCAAGTGCACTTGTTGGGCACCTTGACAGACTCCAGCGTTGAGCGTTGGGGACATGAGTGTTT
>NC_140223.1:4001768-4024268 GCF_951802725.1 Rutilus rutilus
ACAATCACGACTATATTTCTCAGAATTGCGACTATTTCTGAGCATCGCGTCTTTATTACTTGTATCGCAAATATTTCTTAGAATCACAACTTTTTTCCTGAGTATTGCGACTTTCTCATAATCGCAAATTTCAGACTATTAGAACTTTATTCCTTTATTTCTTAGAATCACAACTTTTTTTTCGGAGTATTGGGAGTTTCTCAGAATCGCATCTTTATTTCTGTGCATCGTGTCTTTATTTCTTATTTCTTTCTGAGTATTGCGACTTTATTCTGCAGAATCGCGACAATTTATTACAATCACGACTATATTTCTCAGAATTGCGACTTTATTTCTTAGTATCGCAAATATTTCTTAGAATCGCAACTTTTCCTGAGTATTGCGACTATTTCTCAGAATCACAAATTTATTTCTGCTGTATTTTCGAAATGTATTTCTTTATTTCTTAGAATCACACCTTTTTTTCCTGAGGATTGGGAGTTTCTCAGAATCGCATCTTTATTTCTGTGCATCGCTTCTTTATTTCTTAGCATAGCGAATATTTCTCAGAATTGTGACTTTCTTCCTAAGTATTGTGATTTATTTCGCAGAATTGCGACTTTCTCAGAATCTCAAATATTTCTGAGTATTGCGACTTACAATTTCTCACAATGGCGACTTTATTTCAGAATATTGCAACTTTCTCAGAATTGCAAGTTTATTTCTGATTATTGCTATATTTGAGTATTGCTACTTTATTTCTCAGAATCGCAACTTGATTTCTCAGGATCGTGAGATATGGACTCACAATTGTGATAAAGTTACTCAAAGATAAAGTCTCAACCTTTTAAATTTTTTCATTCCCTGGTGGAAATAAGCTTCCATACAAATCCCATGTTCTTTAGAGAAAAGATTTATTCAGATATGTTCAATAAACCATCAACTACCATAAAATGTAAACTTTTACAACTAGCCACTTTTCACATTTTAGTTTAGACTAATGAATTAGTATTAAATATACATTTGTTTTATTTGATCAATTTAATTCATATTAATTAAGTATTAATTACATTATTATTTAGTTTGTCACCCAGAAGAGGACAAACAACATTCTCTAAAGGTTAACCAAAAGAGCAAAATTTTATAATTTTTTTCATTTTGCATCATATTCATGCATAGTGGAAAATAAAGAAAAAGTATAACAACTAAGAGTCTCTTACAGACTTTGCTGCGTAAATCCCAGAGCTTGAGCGTTCGATCGTAGCTGCCGGAGACGATTCGAGTGTTGTCGAGGAGAAACCGAGCAGATAAAACCTTCCCGCTGTGACCTGTGAGTGTGTGCTTTGGGACAAGACCATAACAATCAATTCAACAGGCATGCAGACAATAGTTTGGAGTAGTGAGTGAGATTTGAATTGAGGTCTCAGTATGATTTGTGAGATCAGCTGACCAGCCTCCTTCAGTCCTGCCCTCATGTGTGTGTGTGTCGTGTTGCTGTGGGATGTTGCTGTCAGAGTCTCACTCGATTCTCTAAAAAAACACTCTCATTCAGCAGAAACATCCATAATATCAGCCGCCACATCAAACCAGTGATGCACAACTCGAGCATGCTGGGAAATGAACAGGGCTGGCTGAGAGGGACGAAGGGACTGGAAGGAGATCTGGACTTCAGACCTTTTACATCGCATCATTGACCTTTGATCCATCAAATAAACCTTAATGAACATTAAACATTGATGTTTTATTGTATTTAGAAAAAAGAAAGCATAACTTGCATGGATATAATGATGTCTGGCCTAGAAATATTGACATCTTTAACCTTTATTCCAATATGATTACATTTGTTAAAGAATTTGTAAGCATATTGCGTAGTTGTGCTTGGAGTCGATTGTTTTATTTGTTATAACGCAAAAAAACATGACATTATTTTTGGCCAGGCTGTCATACTAAGAAATTATGAACAAAAGAGAACCAATGAAATATTAATAACTGATTAAGTTGCATTCAGTATATGCTTTTTCCTGTGAGCTTTTGTTTTTACTTTTTGCATAGTAAAACAAAACCTGTAGTTTGCCAAATAATTGTGTCAGATAAATAACCAAGTTTAGTGTTTTTTCTTCCCTCATATTTAAAAAAAATCTGAAATATTTTCCTCATATTTTGATGGTTTATATGAACTTGTAGGGTCATTAAAAACAAATATCCTCTCTGGATATCACTTTTGGCCACTATATATAAAATGTTTGAGAATTTTGTGTGCATTAAAAAAAACTAAAAAAGTCTAATACCATCAATAATTAAATGCATGAACAAAATGAACAAGATCAATAAGAGAATCACAGAATCTAAGAGGTTTTATTGTCAATTTAAAAGCTAAAGTCCTTGTGTGTATGTGGTTAACATGCCACCAAACCTGAAGAGTGTGTGTGTGTGTGTGTGTGTGTGTCTGTGTACTTGTACAACTATCTTTGTGAGGACCAGTTTGAGTTTTAGACCATTGGAGTGAGGACAAAGAGCCTTTAAAGGCCTGTTTGAGGGTCAACACTTGGTTTTAGGGATAAGGTTATAATGAGGTTAAGGGTCGGTTTAGGGTCAGGGGTCGGGTTAGGCACTTAGTTGTGATGGGTAAGGTTAGGGTAAGCGGCTAGAGATTGCATTGTGTCAATGAATGTCCTCATAAAGATAGATGTACAAGAATATGTGTGTGTGTGTGTGTGTGTGTGTGTGTGTGTGTGTGTGTGTGTGTGTGTGTGTGTGTGTGTGTGTTTCCAGTGAAATCCTCACCCGCAGTCTGAAGTCGTCAACAGTCCAGATTCTGCTGGCGAAGTCATTAGAAGCAGCCAGTAAATACGTTCCCTGCAAAACACAAGCACAACGCAATCAGTAAAACACACCATCATGCATCATGTTATATGGGTAGACTAATTTTCTTTCTGAAAATTTCTTTCTGAAATTAAGATCTTATGGATGTAATTGCATTTTTTGTGGTTTTTAGTCCATTAGCTCTGAGGTCATCCTTATATAACTGGATAAAAGAATCGTGTGCATTTAAACTGATTCATATGCGCAGAGTACACAAACTTCGTAAGTCACTGTGGATAAAAGAGTCTGCTAAATGAATAAATGTAAATGTTTTCTTCAATTAAATGCTCACTAGAATAACAATGCGCCACTAGCCTAAATCATAAACAACGGCGGTTGAGCTTTAAGTGGATGAAATGATGGGAGTCCACCAAGTTATGATATCTGAATTCAAAATGATGAAGTCAAAGAAAATGTAAATGAAACATGCATGCATGATTTGTTGAATCACAATAAGATCAATAACATGCATTTACAAAATAGATGGGGTGTATTTCCACTTCATGCTGACTAACAATATTGTAACAACAATGGAAAATCATTCGTCAAATCATTCCATGATGGATTCATTTAATTTTTCATACAAATTTTGTATTTCCCATTTTATTTTTCTGGAATCTGTTTTTATGGTGAGTGTTATTTTAGTATCACTGAGATACTGTTAGCGTTTTTATTTTTATCTTTCATAATTTAATTTTAGTAATTAAGTTGTGCGTTTTTCACATATTTACTACTTTTTTGTTTAATAAAGTACAAAACGTTAGTTACTTACATTAATACTCAAAAAGCATGTCTAATCAATTACATTCAAAGTAATTTAATCAATATTCAAATGAAAATATAAAAATTCAGTTACAACAGAACATTGTTTTTATTTAATAATTTTTTATCATTTTAACTTATCAAATGGATACATTTAACTTTATAATTTTTATTATAATTTTTTTTTTCTCCAAGTTTGTAGTGAAAAGCTTAGGATTTTTTGTGTGTATTAATGATTAAAGTTTTTCTCAAATGAAATGTTGAAATGCTGGACACCAGTCCATATCATGAAATGTGTTTAATTCATATTAGAGGCCTGCTTTTGATAGATTAATCCAAAAATTGCCAAATTCTGTGACAATATCCATTAAACAACAAATTATGGATTCTACGATTCTGTCCATGTTATTGGCAATGCGGAAATCATTGGGCTAAGAATATGTTGCATGTCAGATATTTATTTATTTATTTTATTAGTAACTGTATACTCAATTAAAGATGCAATGTAAATGGTAATGAATACATAATAAAAGCCCGTTCACACGCAAGGACGATAACGTTTTATAAATCGTTCATAGAATAGCAGAGTTCACAACACAACTATAGCGATACGGCATGATATCACTGGAATCACTTTCAGAAGGTTTTTTTTCCAGCCGATGAAAGATAAAAACAGCCAATCAAACGAGCACGAGCATTTGAAGCGACAGACGATAAAACTGCAGCGTGTGCTTATAATAACCAGAACATATCATCCTCTGGTGTGGGTGCTAATATAATTTAAGCATTCGTTCACTTCAGAATTAAAATTTCCTGATCATTTACTCTTCCCTCATCATCCAAGATGTTCATGTCTTTCTTTCTTCAGTCGAAAAGAAATGAAGGGTTTTGAGGAAAGCGTTCCAGGATGTTTCTCCATATAGTGACTTCAATGGGGTCCAACGGGTCGAAGGTCCAGATGTGAGTTTCAGTGCAGCTTCAAAGTCTCGACACGATCCAGCCGAGGAAGAAGAGTCTCATCTAGACTAACCAGCGGACATTTTATTTAAAAACAACAACATTTATAGACTTTTTAACCACAAATGCTCGTCTTGCACTAGCTGTGACGCGCCACACATTACGTAATCACGCTGAAAGGTCAAGCGTGACATAGGCGTAAGATCCGACCCAGTGTTTACAAAGCGAACGTGCAATGACTGAGTCAAATTTACGACAAAAAACAACGATGTCGGATGATTTTGAGTTTTTCGCCCTACTCTACATTCTCCGCCGACCTCAGGTTACCGCCTGACCTTTCAACGTGATTACGTAATGTGTGAAGTCGTGGACGTCCAAGACGAGCATTTGTGGTTAAAAAAAGTCTATAAATGTGTATTTTTGATATAAAATGTCCGCTAGTTTGTCTAGATGAGACTCTTATTCCTCGGCTGGATCGTGTCGAGACTTTGAAGCTGCACTGAAACTCACATCTGGACCTTCGACCCGTTGGACCCCATTGAAGACACTATATAGAGAAACATCCTGGAGTGCTTTCCTCAAAAACCTTCATTTCTGTTCGACTGAAGAAAGAAAGACATGAGCATCTTGGATGACGAGGAAGAGTAAATTATCAGGAAATGTTAATTCTGAAGTGAACGAATCCTTTAATGTTTTTGGTGTGAACGGGCCTTGACTCACCGCACTATCAAACTCTATACTGGTGATTCCAGCATTACTGCCCGTCAGCGCACCTTTGGCTTCACATCGCCCTGTTGAAACAAACAAACAAAAAAAAACTTTTAAAACCCCACAAACACACACACACACACACACACACACAAAACTGAACATCCACATACATCTTTGTTTCAGGAGGAAGCAGAAATTATGCAGTTGCTTCACTAAACCTTGTGAAACTGAACTGGCGTAATGCACAATTCTCCCAGTTTCCTCTTTGAAACGACTGAAGGTCTCAGCTTGAAAACTTGAGATCATAAGCCCGTCAAGCGCTCTCCTCGAGTCCGGCCCTCCTGCGTGTCGGGTTTCTGTCGGACGCTGCTGTCAAACGTCTTATCATTCTCGACTCTAAGACTATAAACGCAGCAGAAACGTCCATAATATCAGCCGCCACCTTTGACCAGCGATGCACAACTAGAGCATGCTGGGAAGGGTATTAAGAGTGGCGAATGGGAGGGACAAAGGGACTGGAAGGAGGCAAGGCTTCGGACCTTTTACATCTCATCACTGACCTTTGAACTCTAGTAAAACTGTGAATGATAACGCGTGTATTCAGTACCGGATACGACCTCCCAGAGCTTCACCCTGCGATCCATTCCTCCCGTGGCGAGCAGACGGGAACCGGGACTAAACCTCACGGCGTTCACTTCCCCATCATGGGCGTCCTACACACAAACACATTCAATTTTAACTCAATTCATATGTATCTGTACAGCGCTTTTCACAATACACATCGAGTCCACATTACAATTTAGAGTCTGTTATCAGAGGAAACTGTCTGAGTGTTTCAGAGATGTACAGTCAAACCAAAATGTATTCAGACACCTTCAACATTTCTCACATTATCAGTTTATTCGCTATAGTTTAGAAAATGGTAATAAAATATGACAAGAACTCAGAGTTATCAGATCAGTTGATATTTGACTGGTTTTGTCCGTCCTTCTGTTAGACTGTCTCACAGATGAATTATGTTGAATATCTGTCAGCTGTTAAATTTAACTACACAATTAGATAATACCAGTTTAGCTCAACCAGTGACCAAGCAATGCTTCATTTTGTTCAGTCTGTGTGTAAAAAGAGCATTAGCAATTAAAGAAGAAACACTTCAGCAAAACATGATCAGCTCAAAGTGTCCCAATCATTTTTGGTCTCAAATGTTACTGGTATAGTCACTGTGTGAAGAATATTTGGTTATAATATGTCACAGTTTACTTTATTTTGCTCTCCTCACTTACAGAAATGAACTATAGTGTCCTGCACACACTAGTAAAAAAATATCACAAATTATATCTGGTGTCTGAATCGTTTTTGGTTTGCCTGTACATATACAAATCACAGTTAGCTAAAGATTTATTAATTTAAACAATGTAATAATTTAAGGCAGAAACAATGAGCTCATTGAAGTAATGAATGTTATGAATATGTTAAATGATTATGACAGACATATTGTAGAAAATCAATCTATCTATCTACATATCTACATCTATCTATCTACATCTACATCTATATATCTACATCTACGTCTATATATCTACATCTATATTTATCTATCTACATCCACATCTATCTATCTACATCAGGGGTGGGGAACGTTGATCCTGGAGGGCCATTGTCCTGCAGAGTTTAGCTCCAACCCTGAATAAAACATTTGGCTGCCTGCAACTTCAGTAATCCTGAAGACATTGATTAGCTTCAGGTGTGTTTGATTAGGGTTGGAGCTAAACTCTGCAGGACAATGGCCCTCCAGGATCAACGTTCCCCACCCCTGATCTACATCTATCTATCTATCTATCTATCTATCTATCTACATCTAAATATCTACATCTACATCTATCTATCTACATCTATCTCTCTACATTTACATCTATATATCTACATCTATCTATCTACATCTATCTATATCTATCTATTTATTATCTATCTATCTATCTATCTATCTACATCTATCTTTCTATATCTATCGACATCCATCTACATATATCTACATCTATCTATCTATCTATCTATCTATCTATCTATCTATATCTATCTATCTATCTACATCTATCTATCTATATCTATCTATCTGCATCTATATATCTAGTTCTACATCTACAGCTATACTATATCTATATCTATATCTATCTATCTACATCCATCCATCTATATAAATATAAAGGTAGAAAAGCAAATACACATGGTTTTCTTGTTTGTTTTAAAGGTCTCAGCTTGAAAACTTGAGATCATGCACCAGTTTAACGTCCTCTTCCCGTCCTTCCCTCCTGAACGTTGTGTTTCTGTTGGACGCTGCCGTCGACGTCTCACTTGGTTCTCTAAAGGACTCGTATTCAGCAAGAACGTCCATAATATCTATCAGCCGCCACCTCAAACCAGCGACGCACAACTAGAGCATGCTGGGAAAATTAAGAGGGGCTGCTGGGAGGGGCAGGACTGGAAGGAGACCTGGATATCAGACCTTTTACAAATCGCATCATTGACCTTTGAACCTCTATGGAAGTTTAATATTTGGTATTTTTTAGCAATTTCATTCTCATTTTGTTAGGAAAAAAACTCCCATACTAACCTTAACAGAGTGAGCATGCATAAAAGTGTGACTTACGAAGATGTGCAGCGCAGTGGAGGGAACTCGAACATCAGCGCACGCCGACTGCGCCTCTGCAGCTTCAGGAGACGAGCTGAACGAGTTCACGGAGCGACGTCTTCTATGGGGAAGAAAGAGTGTGTGTGTGTGTCACACAGGGCAGGGGCCGGTTTCACAAAAGATAGACTTTGACTATGGCTTAGATATAGTAGATAGTCAGACTTCAGATAGACATCTAAATCAGACCGTTGCACAAAGCACTGAAGACTCTGACTATCTTAAGTAGGACTACACTGCAATGCATTCTGGGTAAAATAAGACACTTTTCAAAACAAAAAACATGGCGGATCGAGTAAGCGCATTCAACCGCTCAGTGCCGTTTACCCCAGCGGAGAATATGTGTTTGTTGGAGGAGTATAACAGTTACAAGGACATTTTACTTGGGAAATTTAGCGGAGAATGTAGTAACAAGAAGAAATGTTTAAATTATGAGCCATTTTCCCTTTTCTTTTGGCTGTTTGTAATCTAACTGATTGTTAATGCTGGTTGCAAAGGTAACAGAGAGTCTTAGACCTGAGTTAGCCTGAGGGTAAGAGGTGTCTAAATTAAGTCAGTCTTTATTTTAACTTGCATTAGCCTAGTCTATGAGCACCGGTCTAAAATAGCTTTGTGAAACCGGACCCTGGACCCAACTCCTAACCTTCTCACAAAACATGTCATCGTCAAGTCAAGTCACATTTACTTATATAGCGCTTTTTACAATACGGATTATTTCAGAGATAACAGGAGAATAATGCAACAGAGTTTGTTTCTAGAAGAAAATAGCGTCACAGTCCAGATTAAGTAAGTTCAGTGAGTAAAGAGTAAAGTAAAGAGTTCAGATGCAAAAGCCTCTAAGCGCCATCTGAAATTTTCTTCTAGAATGATCATTTTTATCAAGCTTGTATATTTAAGTTCAGTAATTTCACTTAAATGGCAATGAAAATGACCTATTAATTGTCATTTAAGTGAAATTACTGAACTTAAATATACGAGCTTGATAAAAATGATCATTCTAGAAGAAAATTTCAGATGGCACTTAGAGGCTTTTGCATCTGAACTCTTCATATATATATATATATATATACACAGTGCAATGCATAAGTGAATACACCCATGCTAAAGTTGACTAAAAAGAGGAATAAAAAATCATATTTTGGAAATTGAACTTAATGCCTTAATTTAAAAAATTAGGAAAAATCCAACCTTTAAGGACACCAATTTTCTTTGTGAATGAATAATGTATCGTAAATAAATAAATGTTCTTCCTTAAAATACAGGGTGCATAAGTGTGTACACCCCTATGTTAAATTCCCATAGAGGCAGGCAGATTTTTATTTTTAAGTATTTAAAAAAAAAAAAAAAATTTAGGATACTATGCATCCTGATAAAGTTCCCTTGGCCTTTGGAATTAAAATAGCCCCACATCATCACATAGCCTTCACCATACCTAGAGATTGGCATGGTTTTATTTCAGTTAGCCTAATAGCTGGTTTGATTTGCATTGAGAGATGATCTTATGGAAAGTACCCCATGCCAATCTCTAGGTATGGTGAAGGCTATGTGATGATGTGGGGCTATTTTAATTCCAAAGGCAAAGGGAACTTTATCAGGATGCATAGTATCCTAAATTTTTTTTTTTTTTTTAAATACTTAAAAATAAAAATCTGCCTGCCTCTATGGGAATTTAACATAGGGGTGTACACACTTATGCACCCTGTATTTTAAGGAAGAACATTTATTTATTTACGATACATTATTCATTCACAAAGAAAATTGGTGTCCTTAAAGGTTGGATTTTTCCTAATTTTTTAAATTTAGGCATTAAGTTCAATTTCCAAAATATGATTTTTTATTCCTCTTTTTAGTCAACTTTAGCATGGGTGTCTAAACTTATGCATTGCACTGTATGTATATATATATAGCCGCTCTGGAGTAAACCGTGATGTCATCGTCCAGCTCAGCCCAGTTCTTGTATAATAGTGTCAATGTAGGCAGATCAATAATATTGTTGAATATTAAATTAAATGTTAAATTTAATGTCCCCAACTAAGCAAGCCAAAAGCCAATGGCAACAAAGATGGAAAAAGGTGGAAACGGCGACAGTGGTAAGGAACCAAACCTCCATCATAAAGACGCTCGTTCAGGGACTGAAGCGTTTATAATCACATGACAATGATTTCAGCATGGCAACATTAGAGGTCAGATGTAAAACATCGTCTCTTTGACGCACAAACAAAACTCTGATGCACAGACGACACTTGAAAGCCAATCTCAAACCTGCGTGCAGCAACATTTGGGTGGGTGACAAAATAATAAAAGAGGTAAATATGCACAAAAATATGCTTATCTATCTATATTTAAAATATAAATTATCAATAGTGATTATACACACATTTTAAATAATGTTTAAAAAGAGAATCTATTTGAGAACTCGTGCAAAATGCAATTAAAAAAACCAAAACATTTTAACTACATATTTTTTCATGTGATAATCATGTATAAAATACACACAAATATGTTTGTGTGCAATTGTCTGAAATTGTATGTGATTTGATAAATTACAAGACTGAAGCCCAAAACAATTACAACATTAAATCGCAATTTACATAATGTTTTTTTATTTATTAAATCACAATATCACGTTTAATTGTGCATTTTTTCCAGTAGTCGTATGGCAGTGAAAGCTCAACAGAGCAAAGAAATGTTTTAATTGTTAAAAATATCAGCTCAAACAACAATGCAAGTTGCGATTTAATATACAATTATTCACACACACACATACATATATATATATATATAGTGTGTGTGTTTGTGAATACTTGTATGAGGTGATTTGTTTTGCTGGAAAACTGCACAATTAAACCCGATATTATTTGATCATTCCTGAGGTCATTTACTCAATGAATCCGATCAATTCTCTCAACATCTAAAATGAAACAGAAATGTCTACCAGCTCATGGTTTAAACCTGAAAATCACCCACCCAGCCAAAACTCACACACACACACACACACAACACTAAACACAGAGCAAACAAGAGTATATCTCGAATATATCCAAAAGGAGAGATTACACGCGTAAAAAACACCACAGCAGTTACCCACAATCCCGTTCACAGGAATATATTTCCTTTAGCATGCTTCTGGGTTTACGAGAGAATCACTCTCATACACACACACACACACACACACTGTGCATCACCTGGAGTCAGACGGGACGAAACCAGGTTGGACAGAATCAGACAAGCTGCAGACACAGAGAGAGTGTAGAATGAGACACACACACTCACACACTCACACACTCACACACTCACACACTCACACACTCACACACTCACACACTCACACACTCACACACTCACACACACAGAGAATAGGGATGAAACAGTTACCGGTTTGATGACAAACCATGATAAAATTCCCTACAGTTAGTATTCATATTTTAATAATCGTGATTTGAAAAACGTACGGTAAATACTATCCCGGATTAGGCAGGTTAACAGCAGTCTCACGCAGCGCAGCTCTTAAAGGGACAGCAGCATAATAAACCTGATGCTGTCTGTGTCCTTAACGTTCATTACACAAAATCACTCCCTGCTCTTGCCTGAATAACTTCTGCTGCTTTAACCAGAATTGCTCTGTATTTCATTATTACTATGCAGGGTTATTTTACATTTGATTCTTCAGTTTCTGTACCTGTATACACTGTCAGACCCACTGTTTATTGAACTGGGATCTTATTTCTGTCCTATTGTGTCTATTTGTGCTGCTGCTTGTAGTTTGCTTATTTGTTTTTATTTTATCACTGAATGTTCACTTGTCTTTAATCATTTTTAAACTTATGCAAACAAAAAAAGTGCTCAGTGCTGCTAATTTTATCTGTTGTTTGTTGGGTTTCGATGTAAAACTTGGTGAAATGATTTCTGTGTGTGTGTGTGTGTGTGTGTGTGTGTGTGTGTGTGTGTGTGTGTGTGTGTGTATGTATCAGTACTTGTTGAACATTTCCAGCTCATTTTAACAATACAATGATAATATTGATAACCGGGATCATTTTCATCGTGATATAAAACTCTTAACATCGTGATATAACATTTTCATACTGTTTCATCACTAAATGAGACACACACACACACACACACACACACACACACAGACAGACACACACACTCTCTTATTCTTACAAACACATGTCCAGGAAATATTTTAGTTTCGCAATGTGGTTATATTGCATGACTTGCTTTAGATTTTGGGCTTGAATATGACCTGGAGATGTTCTAGTAAGATTCACCATGAGTAAAGAGTGAAGAAGAGAAGAAAGAAATATGAAAACACAAAGACTAAAAACATACCCAAAGATATTAGTGATGGAATCCAGCAGTCCGCCTGGAGGAGGAGGAGGAGGAGGCTGAGACACTCGTTTACTGGAGGAAACACACACACACACACACACACACACACAGTTTTAGCTGGTATATTCTGTGGACAGCAGATGTGTGTGTGTGTGTGAGTGAGAGAGAGAGAGAGAGAGAGAGAGAGAGAGAGAGAGAGAGAGAGAGAGAGAGAGAGAGAGAGAGAGAGAGAGCGAGCAAGTGTGTGCGTGTGTGTGAGTGTCTGTGAATGAGTGAGTGAGCGAGTGTGTGAGCAAGCGAGTGACTGAGCAAGTGAGTGAGTGAGTGTGTGTTTACCTGGGTGTGCGAATGGGCTGTCTGCTTGGTGACGTTTCACCCGTTGCCTTCCCAGCATCCTCTGTGAGAACTTCGATGTCATCATCTCTAGACCAATCAGACACCAGCATCCAATGAGATTTCAATGATTTAATAGGATTCCCAACAACAGCATTTTATTTGAATATATGACCACAGGATAATACGCTCCATTTCATATGGTTAAAAATAATATGCCCTCATAAAATATAAACTGCCCCCCTAAAAAAGGGGAAAAATATTGTCCTTTAATGGACAAAGTAATAAAAAGTCATAGGCAACAAACTAAAATAAATGTAAGTTCTATAATTACAGACCCGATTACAAAACAGACATAGTGAAAAAACTGGAAATATAAAAATAAAAGCTAACTCAAATTAATAAATACTATGATAGCACATAAATAATACTAAAATAACACTGTACTTGATATGAATGCATAACTTTATAAACAGTGTGTTCAGAAAGACTGCTCTCACTACAGAAATGTCCATTCCTGGATATCACAGATTTATGAATCCCTGATAGTTGCAGGTCTTCCTCTTGAATCAAAGCAAACGTCCTCATCTCACTAGAAGACGAGCTTATAAAGACACACTTACTGGTCTATGGGCAGAGGCTCCTTCGCTGCGTCCGCCAGCTCCTTCTGAAGCTTGGCCTGTCTGCGCCTGCGACGACATCGATGTGTCACACACACTGAGCAAACACACACTTAAACTCTACAGTCCGTTTCAAACAGCCAATCAGGTGGAGAATCATAATGAGCTTGCGGAGGGTCACAGGAAACGAGCCGATTATACAGAAACTGACGGGTGGCGCCCAGTCGCAGCTTTTCATTGTGTTTAAACGACCCTTAACGACTGATCAGTTAATCAGCGAGACTGAGAATGAGCTCCAGATCACACACATACGGGCCGTTAACGACTCCTGGCCAACATCAACTCCCCCCTGCTTTAGGATTTTGAGGAAAAGCTTGAAGAAAACAAAGGGTGTGTTTTATAACAGGCACAAAATACTCCAACATCAAGATTTTTAAAGTTAAAGTGCCCCTATTATGGTATTTTAAAGGCTGCTAATTTGGTTTTGGCCTCTCCTAAAATAGCTTTATATGCATCCAAGTTAGAAACACTTTAATTTTCTCAAAATATTCATTGCAGCACAGTGTCTGAAACAGCTTGTTCAAAGATTCAGTCTCTCTAAACCCCGCCTCTCTGAGAGCTGCTCTGCTCTATTGGTCAGATGGCCCAGTCTGTTGTGATTGGCCAGAAAACCAAATGCTCATTAGCATATCTGAATCTCAGCTTTTTCTCAGCACTTTATACACAGTGATCAAGAAAAGTTCATATATATCTCATACTAATGCACTCATAATTATGTCTCTTTCTTTTGTTGCACTGAGATGATGATATTTGCATTTGCAGTGGAGAAAGCGTGTGTTCTTCATTTCAGGAGAATTAAATCTCATTAATGCCTGTGTTTCCCCCTATTGTACTATTTTAAAGGCTCCTAGTTTTGTTTTGGACTCTCCTACAGTATAAAACACTTCAATTTTCTCATAATATCCATTTCAGCATCAGCTCTTTTCTCTCAGTGTCTGAAACAGTTCGATATAAGATTCAATCTCTCTAAACCCCGCCTCTCTGAGAGCTGCTCTGCTCTGATTGGTCAGAAAGCAAACGCTCATTATCATATCTGAATCTCAGCTCTTGACACACAGTGATGCGAACAGTGGCGATGGCGTGGGTTTTACCGTATCAATCTCATCAAAGTGGATTTGCTTTGTCAGCAGAAAACAGCGTCTTCTCCACATGAACAACACGAACCAAACTCTTCCAGTCTCAGATAAACTACAGTGTTTGAGGGCGGAGCTAAGAGACGCTGATCAGCCAATCAAGACCACAGGCTGACATTATGCTAATTAGTTACAAACCTAAGTATTTTCAACAGGGAGTGAGACTGAATTACTGACGACTCGTTTCAAGCAGTTCAGAATCACTTCTTTCTTTTAGGAGACTCCATTAATCTGCACTTTGATCTTTGAAACTTTGCAAATCTTCCACATTCACAAACAGCTCTGTTACACACTACATGAAAGATCATATCTGAAATGGGCCACTTTAAAACCTCAGTATAATAGTGTTTCTGA
The DNA here is from genome assembly GCF_951802725.1 of Rutilus rutilus. Taxonomy (NCBI): domain Eukaryota; kingdom Metazoa; phylum Chordata; class Actinopteri; order Cypriniformes; family Leuciscidae; genus Rutilus; species Rutilus rutilus. The sequence goes on from NC_140223.1 coordinate 4,016,558, forward strand.
CCTGGTGTCCTTCTCGTTCTCAGCGTTGAGTCTGTTTGCCTCCTGGGCTTTCTCCGCCATCCAGCGCGACACCAGCTCCTGATTGTCCTCCGTGGTTTTCCGTAGCTTCTCCTCCAGAGCGCTGAACGTGATCTGCAGGGCATCGTACTCGTCTCGCAGCGTCTGATTGGCTCGTTCCAAATCAGCCAGGGAGTTTCGGAGGTCACGACACTCCCCTTCCAGACGCGAGATCTGCTGCTGATACTCCAACATCCTGGAAAAACACACGGAAATATATAATATAAAAAAAATAGATACTATATATAGCAAATCTCAGCTGTGAGATTGTTTAAATAATCTCAAAATGTGATTGTAAATGGAGATCTGAGACATTTGTATATATAAATACACACACATGCATGTATATATTTGAGAAATATTTGCATAAATATATAATTTAGATTATATATAAATATACATTTTTTATATATAAATAACAAATTTTTCTTAAATATATATACATTCATGTGTGTGTATTTATATATACAAAATAATTATACACAGTACACATATATTATGTAAACACAAACTTTTATTTTGGATGTGATTAATAGAATCAATATTAACATCATGATTTTCTGTAAAGCAACTTTAAAAACAATGTGTATTATGAAAATAAATTTGACTTGACTTGAGATATGAAACATGATCCTGCTGACACATAATAAACTCACTTGGCTTCGTTACTCTGGATCTCTTTGTCTTTCTGTTGAATCTGGTTGTTTAGTTCAATCACGTTCTGAGCCAACTGCAAACACACACACACACGAAAATATATTTTCATTTATATACCTATAATAAACAGCAACATTTACTAAAACAATTACATATATGAATAATGGCCATTCAAATCACTGAATCTGAGTTTTTAGCTGATTTAAAGAAAGGGAAGGTTCTCATTCACATAAACTTATAGCAGAAATCTATAGACATGCTACAACAAAATCTTGCTCAAACACTCATTATGAGTCACAAGTCAAGGGTTGTAAAATTAGTCTAATGACTTGGAAGAGTGGAGCTGCTGAATATGTAGATGTGGTCGTTGGCATGTAAATGTCAGTGTAAGTGCTGTCGTAACAGCTGAACACGTCCCATCATTCACCTCTCCTCGCTTCTTGTGCAGCTCCGTCAGCTCCTCCTGATGTCTGATTCTCATCTGAGCCATTTCCTGCTGCAGGGAGTCACTGCGGCCACCGTCAACGCCCGGGCTACACACACACACACACACACACACGTTTGTTTCACTACATTACTGAGGACATTGCATAGACTTCCATTGACTTTATATCAGGTTACTGATGTTTTCTATGGCCTAAAGCAATCCATCACAGAAACATGCAGAACACTAGATTCAAATAAGAACACTCACTCACTCACTCACTCACTCACTCACTCACTCACTCACTCACTCACTCACTCACTCACTCACTCACTCACACACTCACACACTCACACACTCACACACTCACACACTCACTCACACACTCACTCACTCACACACTCACACACTCACACACTTCACTCACTCACACACACACTCACTCACTCACTCACTCACTCACTCACTCACTCACTCACTCACACACACACTCACTCACACACACACTCACACACTCACTCACTCACACACTCACTCACACACACACTCACTCACTCACACACTCACACACTCACACACTTCACTCACTCACTCACTTCACTCACTCACTCACTCACTCACTCACTCACTCACTCACACACACACACACTCACTCACTCACACACACACTCACTCACTCACTCACACACTCACTCACTCACACACTCACACAAACATGTTTTGGGTGATTTATAAGCCTTTTTAACTGTTGTGGACCAGTGAAATTTGGCCCTCACATGTATAGCCAAACCTGTATACACACACACACACACACACACACACACACACTCACATACACACACACACACGCATACACACACACACGCATACACACACATCTTAGGGTCTGTTTACAGCTGGCATTAAGATGTGTTTTGGTCGATCGGATCACAAGTAGACGAGGATACATACAGGTGTAACGGGTCTAAAAGGTTTTGATCTTGTCCACTTTCCACAGGAAGTCGGAAACACATTCGATCGGATGTTTCGTAGTGTGTAAACGCTCATGTGACCGAATGTGTTCAAACAGCCACTAAACACTGTCTACTGATCTAACACGTGAGCATTATGGGAAGAGCTCGAGTCAGACGGGGTTTAAACTGTCGACTGGAGACACAAGTTTGGTTTGAAGAGGAAAAACGTACCAAACACAATGTTCTCTCATCATTCCTGATGTCTAACACACACTCACAGCGTTCGGCTGATCTCGTGTGTGTCAGAGCAGAAACTAAAGCTGATGTTCTCAGTGTGTCTCTCCGTCGTGTTCATGTGTAAATTCAAGAGCTTATTTCGTCCATTAGATCGAAAGATCTGAAATATAGACCCTCCCCTCGAAGAAATCAGGACAGAAGTGGGTGAAAGTGGACAAAAGAGACGGATTAAAACACCAGGTGTGAACGGGGATGTGTCTCTCTCCTCTACTTGTGATCCGATCGACCAAACGCATCTTAATACTGATGTAAACAGGGCCTCAGTGATATCTTCATTTCTCTGTCAACTACTTTTTCGTATTGATAATGGTTTCCTCCCCAATGTAATGTTCTTCTCGCTACACACATTATTAATTCTCCTTAATGTTACCACAGATGTAAATAATACCTGAGGTCGTGTCTGTTCTGATGCTCATACTTGTCGGTCTGGAGACGTTCAGAAAAAACAACCTGAAGATCAGACCTCTCCAGCAACCGGTTATCTGGAGACACACACAGATTGTGCAACATTTAGCAGGAAAATAACATAAAAAACAAGAGGTGACATTCATGTGCATTTGACTGGCTCATGGATTGTTTGATATAATATTAATATATACACACACACACACACACATACATATATAAATATATACATCTGTCTTACACTGGTGTATGATCTCCTCAAAGGCCTGACGCTGAACTCTGTCTCTCTGCTTCAGCTGCTCCACAACATGACGTTTCCACAAACACCCGACTCCACGTCCAGCCATCTCCTCCTGCACACACACACGCACACACACACACACACACACACACACACACACACACACACAAGAGTGTTTCTTAATTCAGTGCACGTTCAGCCCACAGGGGAAAGAGGAAGATCTCTCCTCAACTCAGGAGGAAGTAACTCAAAATCAAACACAGGAATATGAAATATTTGTGTTCATTTTTTTTGTTTTATCAATATTTTGAATTAGCTTTTATATATTTTTGGTTTTATGCTAATTTTAGTTACATTTTTTACTTCGTTTTGTGCTTTTTTTTCCCATTTTATTAGTTTTTTGTTTTTAATATCTCTATTTAGGCTTAATTCATTTTCATTTCAGTTTTTCACTTTCACATTTCACTTTCATTAAAATGATTACATTAATAATACTCGACAGATCATTAATGCACATTTAAAGAGTACTGTCGTATACATGTACAAGTTCATTTTGTATTTTCATGAATCTGCTCATGACTTTATGAGTCGTTGGATCAGATACTTATGACAATAAGTAATAATCAATCACACAGGGTTAATATGAATCAGATGATGAGATCTGCCATGTCATTCCAGCAGCAGGATATGATGCTGAATCACGTGTGCTGAAATAATGTAAGACAGTTCACTCATAAAACAGGATAAATGGAAAATATAAACAATAATACGAGAGGGAAAAAATGACAGATCTCTGACAGATCTGCTATCAATTAAACTGATGATTTGTCACAGCGCCTTCCGAGAACACACTACATAACCCACAGAATGTGTAATCTGATTATGAATGGCGTCAGTATTAATGAATAATCAGTAGTTGTTGTGTTGTTCAGTTATTTTAATGAGCCATATCAGATCTGCAGCAGCTAATCGCTGCACTTGACTTTCACTTTTAATAAACAGCAGGTTTACTTTACCTCACAGCATCTAAACGTGTCCTCGCTAGTTTAGATGGATTCTTCTTAATGATAAAAAAATAATTAATCCGTCTAATAAGAGCCGAACCGTGTCATTTGAGGTTTATTCGGACAGGTTTCACGCTAACCCACTCCAGACTGAAGGATCACGGACGCCATTTTGGCTCAACAGACGTATGTTTCCTGCTGCGCCGTCGCGGGCGTTTGACGTCACGACCGCATGTTTTCCGGGATGTTGTCCATTCGAAGATCAAACTTTATTTGAAGCCTTCATGACTCATTAGTTAACGAAAAGAGCAAATACATAATGTATAGAGAGGATAACAATATAGAAACAGAGCGTAGAGATATAGAAATAGGGTAATGATGACATTTTTTTTTTTTTGTCAAGTTTTCAACAGTTATAAAACAGGGTGAGAATTTTAATTTAAAGGGGCGGTTGATTATGATTTGACTTTTCTAACTTTAGTTAGTGTGTAATGTTGCTGTTTGAGCATAAACAACATCTGCAAAGTTACGATGCTCAAAGATAAGAGCAAAGGGAGATATTTGCTTTTAAAGAAATCGCTTTTTAAGGACTACAACAAACGGCTGGTAGAGACTACACCACATTCCTCCCGGTTTAGTGACATCACCAACCCTAGAATTTACATAAACCCCGCCCCCTGAACCTGATTTATAGATTATCAAGACATCAATGACTAGAAGATAACTACACATAAGCTACATACATTCATCAACTAACCATTCAGAAATGTCCTGTTGCTTCTACATGTTGTCTCTTCTTCTTGAGTCTCTCCATCATTGTCTGACTCCGGTTTGAACACTTGAAGCTCCGCCCCCTGTGCCGGGAGCAGCAGCTCATTTGCATTTAAAGGAACAGACACAAAAACGGTGCGTTTTTGCTCACCCTCAAAAAGTGACAATTTTAACATGCTATATAAAAATATCTGTGGAGTATTTTGAGCTAAAACTTCACACACACACTCTGAGGACATCAGAGACTTATTTTACATCTTGTGAAAAGGGTATTATACCACCCCTTTAAATTGCGTTGTGAATCTCCAATAAACGTCTATCACAAAGTATTTTCGGGGTATATACAGTTAACATTTTTTAAATCCTTGTTTAGTTAGAGAGTTTAGAGTTAATCTTATGCAGTTTTGTAAGTTTTTATATATCTTTCTCTATGAAGAACAGAGTGTTGGTCCCATTTTGTAGCTCTTGACTGAAATAATAGATTTTGCATTTATTTTTTCATGGTCTGATATATGTATGAATTTTCAAGAGATATCAAGATAAGAGTTATAAATCTATTGTTTTATTAAACTTTATTGTCAAATCTCAGTTCCAGGGACAGTCAACTTTTTTAACACGTTTGTTTTTTAAACAATCCGCACACTAAAAAATATACACTTTTCACACTGATAACTGCAAAACATTCAATAAAACTCTGTTTGCACAATTGTAAAACTTCACAGAACTGTTTTATTCACATGAAACACACACATAACAGCAATTTCCGACGAGCTTTTCAAAACACCAGAACAGACAATGTAACATTTATATAACAAACTAAAATGATCCATATAAACATGACAATTCACATGACATAAAAGTATTAAAGTCAACATGAAACATGAGATTTAATGAAAAAACAAATGTACAGCAGGGAACTGATTTGAGGATGTAAAGTGGGTGTGGGTCTGATTGATATTTTGCTGACATCAGCCAAAAATGAGAAAAATATTACATTCTGATACAAGATTTTGATGAAATAATTATGAAATCAACACTGATGAACCATGCACAATAAGAACAGTTATATTTAAACTGAGATCATATTTCACAGTGTTACTCTTCTAATGTGTTTCTGATCAAGTAAATGCATGAAAATCTGACCCTAAACGGTGTAAAGCGGTGATGTGTATAACATGACTATGAGGGCAATACCACTTTCAAGAACGTCGGGGGAATTACATAAGGCCAAGTTATAAGATGCAAGTACAAAAAAAAAAAAAAAAAAAAAGGTAAAGGTAAAAGAATCCTCTCAGACGTAAGCTTTGGAGAGTGTGTTCTCTGACGGCGCTGATTTGTAGATCTTCTGCGGCTGTGTAGCGCTGTAGTTATAAGTCTGAGCCCTGAGAGAGAGGGAGAGAGAGAGAGAGAGAGAGAGAGAGAGATTTATGTTTTGTTTGTTTGTTTTATTATACACACACCACTGAAAGTACATACTGTATTTTACTTAATTATTTATTCATTTATTTATTTATCTCCCACCCCTGTTTTTCCACACTTGTTCCAATTTGTTCTAATTTCAATACAATGTACAATTTGTCATGCCAATAAAGCTCATTGAATTGAATTGAAAGAGAGAAAGAGAGAGAGAGAGACACACACACACACACACATAATTCTAAAATGTTCATAGAATTCTGAAGTGTTGATTAATTGTTCAACTTACCTTTGTTAATGTATGTATATGTACATGTATGATGATTGGAAATACATTGAAAATTGTCATGCCAGTAAAGCACATTTTGAACTGAACTGAACTGAACTGAACTGAATTGAATTGAACTGAACTGAATTGAATTGAATTAAACTGAACTGAATTGAATTGAATTGAACTGAATAGAATTGAACTGAATTGAACTGAACTGAACTGAATTGAACTGAACTGAACTGAACTGAATTGAATTGAATTGAACTGAATTTAATTGAACTGAACTGAACTGAATTGAATTGAACTGAATTCAATTGAATTGAACTGAACTGAACTGAACTGAATTGAACTGAACTGAACTGAATTCAATTGAATTCAACTGAATTCAATTGACCTGAATTGAACTGAATTGAACTGAAATGAACTGAATTGAACTGAACAGAACTGAATTGAACTGAACCGAATTCAATTTAATTGAACTGAACTGAACTGAATTGAATTGAACTGAACTGAATTGAATTGAACTGAATTCAATTGAATTGAACTGAACTGAACTGAACTGAACTGAACTGAATTGAACTGAACTGAATTCAATTGAATTCAATTGAATTGAATTGAACTGAATTGAACTGAATTGAACTGAAATGAACTGAATTGAATTGAACTGAATTGAACTGAACCGAATTCAATTTAATTGAACTGAACTGAACTGAATTGAATTGAACTGAATTCAATTGAATTGAACTGAACTGAACTGAACTGAATTGAACTGAACTGAACTGAATTCAATTGAATTCAACTGAATTCAATTGACCTGAATTGAACTGAATTGAACTGAAATGAACTGAATTGAACTGAACAGAACTGAATTGAACTGAACCGAATTCAATTTAATTGAACTGAACTGAACTGAATTGAATTGAACTGAACTGAATTGAATTGAACTGAATTCAATTGAATTGAACTGAACTGAACTGAATTGAACTGAACTGAACTGAACTGAATTCAATTGAATTCAATTGAATTGAATTGAACTGAATTGAACTGAATTGAACTGAAATGAACTGAATTGAACTGAATTGAACTGAACCGAATTCAATTTAATTGAACTGAACTGAACTGAACTGAATTGAATTGAACTGAATTCAATTGAATTGAACTGAACTGAACTGAATTGAACTGAACTGAACTGAATTCAATTGAATTCAACTGAAT
>NC_140223.1:4029268-4091768 GCF_951802725.1 Rutilus rutilus
TTTCCAATTTTTCCTTTTGATTTTGTGGTGAAACATGACCTGTGCTTGTATCAACCCAACACAACACTTTTCTTTTTTCAAGCAATATGAACAACACAAACTCTTGTATGTGTGTGTGTGTGTGTGTATGAGGAGTGTGTTACCAGAGAGAGAGAGCATGGACTCAAACTGCTTGCAGTTTCTGACGCCGGTGCTTCCCTCGGCACACGACTGCCACAGGTTCTGATCGTACCACACAGACGTGATCAGCTGGTCCGCAAACGTTGACGAACGCCACGAATCGTTCATCAACGACATGAAGGAGAGCAACCAGCCCAACAAACACATCAAGAAGCCCAACAGCTGAATCCCAGTCGACATGATCAAATCCAACACAACCACACCAGCGGAAAGACTAAACACACCGATCCCAGCGCCGTCCAAGGGTGAGAGTGTGTTTGAGTGTGTCAGTGTGTTATAGATTCATGATCACAGTCATAAAACCATAAACTCAGGTCCCTCCTATATTGCTTTTACTAGATAACACCATGAAGACAAAGGAAGTCAATATAGGAAGTGACATGTGACTTATGATGGAAAAGTTTGAGTTCTGAGGCCTCTGACCTTTCCTGAGGTGACACTGGGGGTCTGGTGTGTGTAAGCCTTACGGATCAGTTTGTACTTCATTTAGATATCAGTGTTGGTTTACTATTATTTATGTACTATTATAGTATTCATTCATATTTGGAATTAGCTCGTTTTAATTTTTTCAGCTGTAATTGTATTAGTTTTGTAATGGACCTTTGCCAGTTTTTCTAATATTCTTTTAATAGTCTTTTTTTATTTATTTCCTCTTTAGTTTTAGTAATTTTAATACTTCAACAAACTAATTTCAGTTCCTTGCCGAGGCAATATTTCTATTTCTTTCTCTTTTTCAGGTCCTTAGAACCTTTTATTTTATTTTATAGGTTGTACGTTTTTAGGTTAAATAACTTTCTGTAAGTTTAAGAACATTAATATTAATATCAGCTCACATTTTAGTAAGTGGACCTTTGCCATTTTTCTTTTTAATATTTTAATTTAGTATTGATTTATTTCAGCTTTAGTTTTAACTTTAATAACCTTTTTTAGGTTCTAATATTTGAGGGTAAATAACTTTTTGTTAGTTTTAAACATTATAACCTTCTCTAGGTTAGAAGTTTTAATTTTAAGAATTTTTTTTATCTTCTAAGTTTTTAAGTTTAAATATTTCATGAACAATTTTTTGTTTATTTCAGCTATAATTAATTTTTTTAATAGTTACCACCAATAACACTATGTATTTATATATATTATTTAAGTAAATTCCCCTTCCTAAAACATATAATATCCTAGAGTCTGTCTAATTTTTCATATTGACAAAATGTAATATTGTATTGATCTGTGCAGCATAACTCATTCTCGTATGATGTCCGTATACCCCCTCTGGTTTTGTTTTATATATTTTCTTCTCACTGTTAATGTCTGTAACCTTTCATTTGAAATAAGTCAAGCACAAGTTTGAAGCACGTCTGTAGAAAACTACATGTGCAATATTCTAAAGGAAAGGTGTGTGTGAGTGTTTTATGAGTTTTTATGACTAGCTTAACCTGGTTTTGTCACAGGATTGAGTCACAGCGTTGCAGTAAACCCGTCATGATACCGTATCGCTGAAACCAACATCAGTGTGGTGTAACGCGAGCGAAGGCCACACAAGCCCGCATCTCAGTCCGCCTACTTATACTACACACTAAAAATATGTACTTTTGAGTGTGTAACAGAAGAGCAGACAAGCTTTGGGACACAATATCATGTGACACGTCATACAATTGTGTCTTTAACAGATGCTCTCTGTCGCATCCTATCACAGTAAACTGGCCTGTCAATCATCCTATCACAGTAAACTGGCCTGTCAATCATCCTGTCACAGTAAACTGGCCTGTCAATCATCCTGTCACAGTAAACTGGCCTGTCAATCATCCTATCACCGTAAACTGGCCTGTCAATCATCATGTCAAAGATAAAATCCTCCAAATTTCATTTAAATTCATTCCCTTTCACGCAGAGACTCTCCTCATATTCATGCATTACGATGCATTTTAAAGTTATTGGCCAAACGGAGCTTTATAAAAGTCCACATTGTTATTGCAGATGAAATATGACACGGATAACATTAAATCAATATTTTTTAATCAGGTTAAACTTTGATTAGTCACTCAAACCTTTATCTAAACCTCTCACCGTCAGTCGCACATATCCGCCATTTTTGTAGTTTTTACACTTTTTACTCATGTTTGTAGTTCTTCCGCCAAAGCGCAGTGGATTGTGGGTAATATTAGCTGTTATAGTGAGCATGGATCCACACTTCGAGAATCCACCGGAAATTGCAGACCATTCAGGGACTTCTGGCACACTCTTTAACATGCTATGCTTTGGGACACACTTATTTTTAAAGGGGTTAGTTCACCCAAAAATGAGGATTCTGTCAGTAATTACTCTCCCTCATGTTGTTCCAGCCCTGTAAGACTTTTGTTTAACAAAGCCTTCTTTTGTTTTAGAGAACGTAGGTTCCCTATTGGCCAGCATCACACGCATCACACACATGACCAGCGTCGGCCAATAGCGAGCCTCCGTTCGGACGTACAACCCAGATTACACTACGTGAATAAAGTCGTTATTTGTGTGTGTTTTTGTGCGAACAAAAAGTATTCTCGTCGCTTGATAAACTGAAGGTTGAGCCGCTGTAGTCACTTGGACTATTTTAAACATTGTCTTTACTAACTTTTCTGGGCCGGCAAGTTTCACTAACAGAGAAGCCTATGGAGGAGTGAGCCAGCTCTCAGATTTCATCAGAAATATCTTCATTTGTGTCCTGAAGATGAACGAAAGTCTGACGGGGTTGGAACAACATGAGGGAGAGTGATTACTGACAGAATCTTCTAACCCCTTAAAGGGATAGTTCACCCAAAAATTAAAATTCTGTCAGTAATTACTCTCCCTCATGTTGTTCCAACCGCGTAAGACCTTCGTTCATCTTCGGAACACAAATTAAGATATTTTTGATGAAATCTGAGCCATGTTTCACTCATCCATAGGCTTCCAGTGTGACCGAAACTTGCTGGCCCAGAAAAGTTATTAAAGAGATCGTTAATATAGTCCAAGTGACTCCAGTGGCTCAATCTTAAGTATATCAAGCGACGAGAATACTTTTTGTGCGCAAAAACAAACAAAAATAACGACTTTATTCCACTATTCATTACCTTCTCTCTCGACCTCTAGTTGGTTCGCGTAGTGTTTTTGCGCAGCGCGTCTGTGTTACACGTCACCACGTAGGCTCACTATTGGCCGACGCCGGTCATGTGTGTGTTGCGTGATGACGTGCAACACAGACGCGCAGCGCAAAAACACTACGAGGCCCAGAGAGAAGGAAATGAAAAGTGGAATAAAGTCGTTATTTTTGTTTGTTTTTGCGCACAAAAAGTATTCTCGTCGCATGATAAACTTAATGTAGTGCCACTGTAGTTACTTGGACTATTTTAACGATGTTTTAATAACTATTCTGGGCCGGTGAGTTTCGGTCACACTGGAAGCCTATGGAGGAGTCAAAATTCTGTCAGATTTCATCAAAAATATCTTAATTTGTGTTCCGAAGATGAACGAAAGACTTACATGGTTGGAACAACATGAGGGTGAGTAATTACTGACAGAATTTTCATTTTTGGGTGAACTAACCCTTTAAGCTCACAGTGTGTTCAGGATGGGTAGTGTGGACATGGAGACGAGGGTTAGCTCACCTGCAAGGCCCAGGACGGTCTTGAACCTCTGGCAGTGAATGGCTCCGAGAGAGTTCGACGCACACGACATCCACAGTCCTTCGAAGTACGAGCTGGAGGTCAAGACCGCTTCTGCCTCACTGCGTCTCTTCCACACCGCCGAGTTCGTGCAGCTGGACTCCAAACACCAGCCGACGAGGCCCAGAAACAACCCGATCAGCTGGAAGACCATCGATGCCATCCTGAAACACAGGAACACACATCATTTCAAAGCAGCTTTACAGTCCACATTACAGTTTAGAGTCTGTTATCAGAGGAAAGCGTTTCAGGAATGTACATACACTAATCACAGTTAGCGAAAAAGCAATTAATTTAAACAGTGTAATGCGGAAACAATGAGCTCACTGAAGTAATGAACACTTGATTATGACATCTGGAGAAGTACAGCACTGGCGCGTGTTGATTCAGAGTTTGCGTCATCTGAAGTCAAACTAACAGGCACAAACTCACTCAGTTTGGACAGATAAGCACGCGTACACTCGTAAAACGAAGGTTCTTCAATGGATAGGTTCAGCAAAAACGTGTTTTTTGGGGCTATATAGGGCTCTTGATGCTTCTTCAGATCAGTATATTGGTCTTTGAAGCACCAGAACACATATTTGGAAACCTTATTTTTAAGGCAAGACGCCACAGGTGAATAGGATACACATTTTAACTATAGATATCAACATACTTCCTCAGTTGCTTGATCACAGTGCATTAGGACAGTACAAGATTAAGTGTTTAAATATGCAAATGAGGCATTTTCTAATGCATTAATTTGCATACATCTTGAGAACTGAAATCTGAACATCGGACATCAATATTCTTGTTTCGTTTAGGTGACATATTAGTCATTTTTCATTAGGATATCTCGTTATTTTATTAGAAAATACTGTCAACAGAAAAAACAAACAACATTTCACCATGTTGTTATATAAGTCAGGCAAATTATAGATGAACAAACCCTCAGTAAAAAATAGTGAGGTTTGGTGCATGCTATAGTGTCTCGCCTTAATATGAAGAAATGTGACGTAAGTGTTCCTGAAGCCCCAGACATCCATCACAATTAGATATTACACACAACGTCTTCAGCACTTTCCCATTATTCAAAATGACGAATGCAACACATTCATATCTGTTAACATCTCAGTAACGTGTTTCAGGGTTCCGTTTCATGGATAAATAGATTTATTTATGATAAATAGAATTATCAATAGCATTAAAGAACGTTCAGATTCAGTTCTACTCATGACTGGTCAAACGCTGGACTTCAAACTCTTGTGAAATAAAGGCAAATCGTGGTGCTTTTTGCTAATAATCATCCATAAAATTAACTATTCATTCATAATAGTGTTATTTTAGTGTCATTAAGATGCTATTCTATGCAGTTTTGGTACATCAAGTTAAACCGGCTGAAATAAAATAAGTTTATTTTTTATTTTATTTCAGTTAAATGTTATTTCAAGCAAATATAATAGAGAAATTGTTGCGCTCCAAAAAAATCCATTGCAAAAAAAAAAATCGCTAAAATATAATTTTTTTAAATTTATTTGTTTGGTTATTTCATGCAGATAAATGTTTTAATGGTTTTAGCGTTAGTTAACTATGTTAGGAACATGATATAAAGCTTTTCGATGAAAACGTCCCAGAACTTTCAATTCAGTTATGTTACACAGAGTACGTATAATCCATAATCATATGAAATAACCTCGATTTCACTGTAAATGTATGGTCTTTATTAATTGGAAGTGACATACAGTACCAGTCAAAAGTTTGGAAACATTACTATTTTTAATGCTTTTGAAAGAAGTCTCTTATGCTCATCAAGCCTGCAGTTAAAAACAAAAAAACAAACAAAAAAAAACAGTAATATTATGAAATATTATTACAATTTAAAATAATGGTTCTCTTTTTTAATATACTTTAAAATGTAATTTATTTTTGTGATGCAAAGCTGAATTTTCATCAGCAAGTACTGCAGTCTTTGGTGTCTTATGATCCTTCAGAAATCATTCTAATATGATGATTTATGATCAATGTTGGAAACAGTTGTGCTGCTTAATATTTTTTTTATAACCTGAGATACTTTTTTCAGGATTATTTGATGAATAAAAAGTTAAAAAGAACTGTATTTATTTAGAATAGAAATCTTTTGTAACAATATCGTTCAAAAGTTTGGGAACAATAACTATTTTTTTTAAAGAAATTAGTACTTTAATTCAACAAGGATGCGTTAAATTGATAAAAGGTGATGGTAACGATTTATATTGTTAGAAATGCTTTTATTTTTAATAAATGCTGTTTTTATGAATAAATGCTGTTAACGTTTTACTCATCAATGAATCCTGAAAAAAGTATTCCAAAAATATATATTAAACAGCACAACTGTTTCCAACATTGATAATAACTGAGTATCAAATCATCATATTAGAATGATTTCTGAAGGATCATAAGACACCAAAGACTGGAGTACTTGCTGATGAAAATTCAGCTTTGCATCACAAAAATAAATTACATTTTAAAATATATTAAAAAAGAGAACCATTATTTTAAATTGTAATAATATTTCATAATATTACTGTTTTTTTTTTGATGAGCATAAGAGACTTCTTTCAAAAGCATTAAAAATAGTAATGTTTCCAAACTTTTGACTGGTACTGTATATACATACATATAACAGTCAGAATCTTCTACTGATCATTATTATGATGAAAATTAAGATTTGTACGCACCTGTTAGGCTCTGAGTGGACTATGTGACCTAGTAAACAATAATAATTAGCTTGTTACGTTTCTTCTGAAATTGTGGCTCTTGAACGCAGTTGTCAGTCTATATGTAAGGCAGCAGTGATGGGCCGAGTGTCACTCTGTTAATATTGGCTTTAGGTCAATAACCCTGAAAAAGCAAACCCTCCCCAAAATAGAAAACTGGGGGAAAGGGAGACAGACAGGCGTTCTTTTGATGATGACTCTAATCTCTAAATTCAGGGACACTGATAATTCAGGGATTTCACACACACACATTTACATCATCATCAATGGTGAACAGACACAGCAGGAGGGGTTTTCCACTCAAGTGCTTGAGAATTCAATTAGAAAGTACACTATAGTTGGTGAAATTGTGTAATGTTGTTGAAGGAAGTGTCTTATGCTCACCATTTATTTGATCAAAAATACAGTAAAAACAGTGAAATATTATTAAAATTCAAATTGACTGTTTTCTATGTGAATATAATGTTAAAATGTAATTTATTCCAGTGATCAAAGCTGAATGTTCAGCATCATTACTCCAGTCTTCAGTGTCACATGATCCTTCAGAAATCAGAATAATATGATTTGATGCTCAATAAACATTTATGATTATTATCAGTGCTCATTATTATCATATTTCTGTGGAAACTGATACATTTTATTTTCCCGGATTCTTTGATGAATAGAAAGTTTAAAAAAAAAAACATTTATTTGAAATAGCATATTTTGTAACATTATAAATGTCTTTACTGACACTTTTGATCTATTAAATGCATAAATAAATAAAAAGTCATTATTCTTTCACACAAAAAAATATAAATCTTTTGAACAGTGGTCTATATAATTTCATTGAATGGAAAAAGTCAAACAAAGCCTTATTTTACTAATTAGGCTTTTTCTTTTTGCGAAATATATTATTTTCATTATATTTCTCATGGATCATATTTAACCCCAAAGTCACATTCCCTCACTCAAACAGTGTAATTGATTAAATAAAAACCCTGACAACAACAGAAAGAGTGACGTGATTCGGGGATGTGAACGATCAGGACGATGTGACGGAAGTTAACGAGCGATAACTGGGAAACGGGAAGAGACGAGCGATACAGTGACTTCATAAAACACGAGGAAGTGGAAAACAGACTCATTGTTCATGAGCCATTATGATACCATGACTGTTATTGAACTTTGACCGATTCGAGAAAACAACACTGAAACCGTTTCTACTGTGTGTGTGTGTGTGTGTGTATTGAGATGTATAGCACAGGTGTGTGTGTTATAGAGAAACCTGGTTAATCATTCACATTTAACAGGGACCAAAGTCTCATCTGAAACACAGAAAATAAACAAAACTTAAGTAGAACACATTACACACTTACAGCAAATAAAACAAACACTCGAACCTGGTGAATTTCTGATGACAGTGAAAATGGAATTTTAAATAATCATTTTATTTGTTAAATGACAATTACAGACTATTTTAAACATTAAAATTTCTGTACATGGTGTTGTTGAGTGGGCCGCTTCAATGTCATTGAAATACGCACGACCTTAGAGCTAAGAGGCTCCGCCCCCTCCAAGATAATTTGCATTTTTTGGAAAAGTGGGTGGAGCTACCTGGATTCAAATTTAAACAAGGGGGCGGGGCATAATGACATCACCGCAATACTACCGTGACTCAGTGACAACTGAAAACAGACCTCGCCTTTACAAACTCTCTCTCACACGGAATAAACATGCGTGTCCATTTCTCAAACTTGTTTGCCTCTTCAGGTCACCTGCTCAGTGTCTACCCACAATGCAGTGCTCTAAATCGAGCCGTTGCCGCCAGCTCCCGGTCCTCCCGTTCTGAAGTCGTGCCACAACTTCACCAGCGGCTCTCGGTTCTTCCAGATGAGCTCGTGACCATAAAGTATGTACCAGCTAGAGAAAGAGAGACATGTTAAGCACAGAGACAGAACACACATGTGTCTTTGCACATTTACAAGTTAAGAGCCATCAAGTGGTCAACTAGAACACATCACTGTTCACACCTGAAATGCAACACTTCTTTTAAGGGGAGGGTCTCAGATTTCAGTACATACAAGCAATTTGCCAGTATTTTTTTAATATTATTTAAATGCTAAATAGTATTATATACTATATAGTATTAATATTTTGAATTAGCTTTTATCTTTCTTTTAATTTTAGTAAAAAATTTTGTAACTTTGAGATGTGCTTTTGTCGTTTTATTTTTTATATATATTTATTATATACTTTTTATTTGAATTTTTTGAAATTTTTGTACTTTAACTTTATTCTATTGCAAAGACAGCATTTATCATTTTCAACTGGATAAACCTGGATAAACCAGATCAGAATCCAGATTAAATAACTGCATAAACCAGATCAGAATCCAGATTACATAAACCAGTTTAAAATCCAAAAGTAATTACAATGTGAAACCTTTTTCATCAAATATTCATATTGTATTTGATCGTTATTTAAATTTTTTTTTATTTTTTTTTTTTTTATTAATAAATAACCCAGATTAGAATCCAGGTTTAATAACTGCATAAACCAGATCAGAATCTATATTAAAAAATTGCATAAACCAGTTATGAATCCAGATTAAACTGAGTATAAAACAGTTTTGAATCCAGATTAAATAACTACATAAACCAGTTTAAAAATCCAAAGTAAATTCAAATCTGAAACTGTTCTTTATCTAATATTTCTATTTTATTTTAGCTTTATTTCAAATAATGAAAACAATTGACTTAGATTTACTTAACAATAATAACAAAACTGCAATTTGCTGTAACGCTATAAACGGCAGCAATAGCCCCAGCTAGACAGTGACGTGTTACTCACATGCCGAATAAAGCTCCACCTAAATGAGCTGCGTGATCGAAGAAACGCCATCTCAGAATCAAGCCTGTGGCATCCAAGGCCACGATGGCCTTCAGTGCCTGTGGAGGAGAAGATCATGACAGTACCATCATCACTGAGAAATACAACTCTTGCTTAGGTTATTAAACTGAAACTAAGACCAAAACTATTGGTCAAAAAACATTTTTGTAAACTGAAATAAAATAGAAATTTCAACAAAAACTGAAACTAAATGAAACAGTAACTGGAAAACTAACTGAAATAAAATAATAATTAGCAAAAATAAATAATCGTTTTCGTAAGTAATAAAGATGCAATAGACAAAAAGCATAAATTGATCAATACAAGAATAATGTTTGAAAGGATTAATAATAGAAATAACCATAAAAGGAATAATCATAATAATCATGGAAAGTGGAAGTGTTCTGTTAACTCTGCTAAACTATAATTGCAAAAACTAAAACTAAATATATAAAAACTAAATAGAAATGTGTTCACAAAATAAAAACTAAACTAAAACTAACAAACCATTATTGAAACTACCAAAAACTAAACTGAAATTTATAGGAAATTTGAGCACGATACTAAAATAAAAACTACTTTAAAAAAGCACAACTATGATAACCTTGGCTCTTACACACACACACACACACACACACACACACACACACACACACACACACACACACACACTCACGTTTCCGGCGGTGAAGGTGTACATTGGGAGGAAGATGATGGCCAGCTTGGCTTCAGGCATTTTGGTGCAAACCGCTGCTAGGACGGTCATGATGGCCCCTGACTGACACAACACAACACAACGGTTTGTTTATGACATGCATATGAATGCTGATGAATACTTGAAATGTTTCATCAGGAAATACACTCACCGCCCCCAGTGATGGACCAAACCGACCCATCGCTGTTTTACTCATGTAACTGACAAATGTAGAAATCACACCTGAGGAGATAAACATATAACATATCACATTTAACATAACAAAACAATAATAATAATAAGATTGTTTTATTTAGTGCCATGTCAGCATCTAAGGCTATTTTCATGGCAAAAATTAAATGACAAAAATACATCCATCCATCCATGTTTTTTTTTAACATATCATATAAAAAATCCAAAACCTTTTCAGGCATAATCTTACTAAATAAGTCCTTAAGTGAAATAACTTCATAAAAGAGCATTCTAGTGAAGTCCAGTCCAATAACACAGAAGTTTTATAGAGAGTAGGATGGTTTTTGACTGAGAACTCTCACTCACTCACTCACTCACACACACACACACACACACACACACACACCTGCGGACAGGTAGACTGCTACAAACTGCTCTTTGCCCATCATGTTGATGATGCTTGAAGAGAAACTCCACAGCACGTACATGTTGGCCGCCAGGTGAAAGAAAGAATAGTGACTGAATGTAGACAGCAGCATGGGCCAACACAGCGCCTCTGAAACCAGATCAGAATCCAGATTAAATAATTGTATAAACAGATTAAATAACTGTATAAACCAGAATAGAGCACAATCCAGATTAAATTACTGCGTAAACCAGATCAGGAATCAGATTTAATAACTACGTAAACCAGATCAGAATCCAGATTAAACTATTGCATAAACTGGATCAGAATCCAGATTAAATAACTGCATAAACCAGATCAGAAATCAGGGGACCAAAGACACCTTAAACCAAGATTGTACAGTAAAGTGTAAATCAGAGCATAATCTATTTTCCAATCCAACACAAAATTCCACATTTTGATGCAGTGCAAACAGGAGTGACCCTGAAAGAGATTTATTGTTGAAATCCATATATTATGAAAGATAAACAGACGACTTCACGCACTGGCTGCGGGGTTAGATGTGAAGTACTTGAGCATGAAGCGCTGCAGAGATGGGACTCTCCAACAACAAAACACCAACGCATTCGCTGCAATGATGCCTGAGAGAGAGAGAGAGAGAGAGAGATGGAGAGAGAGAGAGAGAGAGGGATGGAGAGAGAGAGAGGGATGGAGAGCGAGAGAAAGAGAGAGAGGGAGGGAGGGAGGGAGAGAGAGGGAGGGCGAGAGAGAGAGAGAGAGAGGGAGGGAGGGAGAGAGAGGGAGGGAGGGAGGGAGAGAGAGGGAGGGAGGGCGAGAGAGAGAGAGAGGTATTTTTATAACACATTATTAAATAATTTAAAAACAATTAATAAACATACACTTTACTCAAGACATTTAGCAAAAATTAATTCACCATCTCTAACAAAGCACAACTTTTCTTTATAATTCCATATATTTTCCAATTCCTCTATATTCTTCATAATTTTATAAAATAAAAAATCTATTTTAATTCTTACTTTTATTAAACTCTTAAAATCTTGTACTACATCCTGACCAACTTCACCTTCTATTTTTTCCTTTCTTGTCAGATAAATAGCCATTTTTCCTTTTCCAATAACAAAGTTAACACGTTTTTTTCTCTTTTTTTTCCCCAAAACTTGAAACCAAGAATGAAAGAGAGAGAGAACGAGAGAGAGAGAGAGAGAGAGAGAGAGAGAGAGAGGTTCTGAGATAACAGAGAAATAGATAGACAGCATCTGTTTATTTAATGAAATAATAACACTTTATTAAACACACTGTCTTCACAATCTAAACCGCTCATCTGTGTAAAGTGAATGGTTTGCATCATTCATTGTGTCTGACCTGTGACTGTTTTCTGTCCTTCACTTAAACTGTTCCACCACTGATTCACCTGCAGAATACCAGAGAACAACATGTTCATTAAACACACACACAGAAGAAAACATACATTTCCATTAAACATGCATACACACACACACACACACACACACACATCTGTTTCCATTAAACATGCATACACACACACACAGAAGAAAACATACATTTCCATTAAACATGCATACACACACACACACACACACACATCTGTTTCCATTAAACATGCATACACACACACACACCTGTTTGCGTAAATCTCCTTGTTTCTGAGGCCGTATCTTCTCCAGCCAATCCGCTCTGACATCGTCAAAGTAACTCTGTACACGAGATTTTAAACTTTCGTACTGCCATATTGCTGCTCCGCCGAATGAACAACCTGTAAACTGAGCTGGAGTTATTACGATATTCTTACATAGAGCAAAGAAAATGAATAATAATAATTCAACAAAGCAAAAGATTATAATTCACACATATTGGACATTTTTCTCACGCAATTCAATGTAAATGGCATTTAAACGCCTTCATACATCACCTGTCACAATGAACTGAATAATTAAAGTATAATAATATAATCCAGATTAAACACCTGGATAAACCAGATCAGAATCCAGATTAAATAACTGCACAAACCAGATCAGAATCCAGATTAACTAACTGCATAAACCAGATCAGAATCCAGATTAACTAACTGCATAAACTAGATCAGAATCCAAATTAAATAACTGCATAAACCAGATCAGAATCCAGATTAAATAACTGCACAAACCAGATCAGAATCCAGATTAACTAACTGCATAAACTAGATCAGTATCCAGATTAACTAACTGCATAAACCAGATCAGAATCCAGATTAACTAACTGCATAAACCAGATCAGAATCCAGATTAAATAACTGCACAAACCAGATCAGAATCCAGATTAACTAACTGCATAAACCAGATCAGTATCCAGATTAACTAACTGCATAAACCAGATCAGAATCCAGATTAACTAACTGCATAAACCAGATCAGAATCCAGATTAACTAACTGCATAAACTAGATCAGAATCCAAATTAAATAACTGCATAAACCAGATCAGTATCCAGATTAACTAACTGCATAAACCAGATCAGAATCCAGATTAACTAACTGCATAAACCAGATCAGAATCCAGATTAAATAACTGCATAAACCAGATCAGAATCTAGATTAACTAACTGCACAAACCAGATCAGAATCCAGATTAACTAACTGCATAAACCAGATCAGAATCCAGATTAAATAACTGCATAAACCAGATCAGAATCTAGATTAACTAACTGCATAAACCAGATCAGAATCTAGATTAACTAACTGCATAAACCAGATCAGAATCTAGATTAAATAACTGCATAAACCAGATCAGAATCCAGACCAAATACAAATGGATTTTTAGGAACGATTAATGCAGGATTTTGTTTATGAATGTTTTAATGAACGAGATCCATTATGTGTCAGAAGATATACCTACCCCTATGGTGAAGACAAATGGTTTGACCAGTCTGCCGAATGACCTGCTGGGTGTGTGTGTACGTGGTGTGTGTGGGGTGGGCAGGTCTGGGGGCGGAGCCACGTCCTTCTTCTGTAGGATTTCATTCGTCTCTGCTTCTTCCGCCACGCCCTTCTTCGGCTCCCCCTTCTTTGCTACCTTGCGGAAGCCACACCTCTGCTGCGTCTGGAGCGTGAATCTATGTGGAGCACAACCATGATAAAATATAGCATTAATGCATTTATAGTGATTTGATTTGTCAGTGGGTGAAATGTGGGAAACATAAAAACAAATAGCCATGAGGGGAATTTTTACATTTTTTTTATGTATTCATTTTTTTCAGTTTTGTGATAGACTAGTATATATATATATCAGTAATGTTATATGTTATTATTATTATTTATTTATTTTTGGTGCTGGGCAACGATTTTCACATCCAAAATAAAAGTTTGTGTTTACATAATATGTGTGTGTGTACTGTGTATAATTATTTTGAATATATAAATACACACATATGTATATATATTTAAGATTTTTTTTTTTATTTATATATAAAATATGTATATTCATATAAATAATATAAATTATGTATAAATATATACTCAGTATAATACATGTAAATATTCTTAAATATATACATGCATACGTGTGTTTATAAATACAAAATAATTATACACATTAAAAACCCATATATTATGTAAACACAAACTTTTGCCTCACATTGGTTTCTGAAGCAAGTTATAGTGACATAATGTCCATTTTTATTTCATGTGTTATTAAATAAATCACAACGCATTGTTTACATACAAATGCCATGACAGAACTAACGTTAAACACAAGTTCATAATTATGCAGTGTTTATTATTAAATTAATTCCGTTAGAATATTTGAATACTTTAGGCTCAAGCTTTATCGCATGATCTGATTAAAACCACTAAAGCTCATGCCGTGGGATAAAACAGAGGATCTGAGGCGCTCAGTAAACACACACACAGAGTCAAAGGAGTGTTTGTTACCTGTTCGTCAGGTAGTGTGTTTTGCTGATGTCCCCTGTAACCCATTTAAACACTGAACCCCTCACCGCCATCATCACTGCTGCGATCCACTCACTGCTGCTTCCGCATTTGCAGCTTCCACTTCCGGTTCAGAGACCACACCCACAGTGACCTCTGCTGGAGGAGGACGGTCACTGACACACGCGATCCAACTTTTTTATTTTTATTTTATTTTAATTGAACAGAGATCACAGTGGATACATGTATCACACACACAAAATAGAATAAGAAACTCAAGGTAAAGCAAGGAAGTAAAGTACATACAGTAAGAGATAGTCTACTAAAAAAATAATTTATAAAACATTTAAAGCAATAGAAATTAAACATACAACACATGAATACAAATAAATAGAAATAAATAACATGGGAAGAAATAATTTAAAATGATCATCTTCAGAAAATCAGGAGGAAATAATTTAATGACTTAATGAAATGAAACCATAATTGTTGTAAACAACCGAGCAGTTTTAGAGGCTTTCTTGTGCTGATGAACAAAGAGAGTCATAGAATAACTTTAAATCAACACAAAAAAGCCTAAAATTGGGCTTAGAATCAGTGATTTTACACGTATGGAGATGAAACTGGCCACATAGAGTTAGCAGTTTTAATCTGTCGTCCTTCTCTTTCGACCCCGAGTCCCACATCAAAAACAGTACTTTCATAATCTCAACAATAAAATAAAAATTGTTATAAGCAGAGAAAATAAGCCAGGCTACTTCTTGCCAACACACACTCAACCTGTGTAGATAGAGAATGTTGTGTAGGCCCTATTTTAAAATAAAAAAATAAATAATCTTGAATAAAGGTAAATTGGGACACTTTTTCCCCAGTGAGATGAGTGTGTAAAAATGTCCGGTTGCACTTTATTTTAAGGTGTCATTGTTACAGTGTAATTACATATTTAAGTACTGAGTAATATTAATGTACTTACTATAGGTTTAGGGTTTGGTTGAGGGTTAGTTGCATGTAATTATGCATAATTTACTGTTATTACTATAGTATGTAATATATGTAACAAGGACACTGTAAAATAAAGTGTTACCAAATGTCCAAATCTATTTGTTTATTTGAATTCATATGTTATTAGGCCATGGTTTGCACATTTGTTTTTATTTTTATTTCTATTAGTTTATTATTTTTGTCAGAGTTGATCAATTAATACATGTATTTGCATGCTTGCACATTTGTGTATTTTAATTGTAATTTAATTGCTTGTTTAACTGTATTAATTTATTACTTTTAGCAAGGGTTTGCGCATTTGTTTTTATTTGATCTATTTATTTGTTTGTTTGCAGGTATGCAGATTTGTTTAATTTCCCCTCTTTATGGCAGAGTTAGTTTATTTATTAATTTAATTATTTTTTGCATGCTTGCAACTTAGTTTTTATTCATTTACCGGTATTATTTTGGCAGGGTTTGTCTTTTTTTCTTCCATTTTTTATTAATGTAAATAATTTGCAGATTTGTTAATTGTATTAATTTTTTTTGGCAGTGCTTGTTTATTTGTTCTTTTAATTATTTATTGGCAGATTTGCAGATATTTGGCAGCATTTGCATTTTATTTGCCTTAATTTAAGTTAACTTTATCTGGACAATAACATTATTCTAGAGCTGCTGTAAAGCCAAGACAATCTCTGTTACTGTAATCTCCTATTATCACAGTAAAGCTGCTTTGAAACGATCTATATTGTTAAGTGACTTGACTTGACTATTGTTGTATTATGTTATGACAATGACGATAATTGTTGTTAAAGTTGTTGTTTTTTCTTCGTTTCTTTTCTTCAAGCATTTAATAATAATAATAATAAAATCTATATTAAAAAAAAAAAAAAAAAAAAAACAGCACCGGAGGGCGTGAGTGATGATGATGATTATGATGATGATGATATGATGATGCGCACCGGACGGGATTTATTTTTTCCGGTTTTTTTTTTTTTTTTCGTTTCTTTTCTTCAAGCATTTAATAATAATAATAAAAAAACAACGGAAAAAAATAAATCCCGTCCGGTGCGCATCATCATCATCATCATCATCACTCACGCCCTCCGGTGCTCGCCCAGTACAGCGCGTGCGCTCCGGTGCGATTCACCGTCTCCTCGCGAACATGGCGGCGCCTGGGCTCTCCAGCCGGGCTGGTTCTGCTGGCAACAGCCCCACCGCCACCCCGAGCAGCACCAAACACGTCCCGAACCCCCCCGAGCTGGACTTCCGGTCCGGTACTAGGATCGAGGAGCTCAACCGACTGATCGGGGAATTCAGCAAACACGAGCAGCGGGAGTATGACGACCAGCGCGCGCTCGAGATCCACACGGCCAAGGACTTCATCTTCTCCATGCTCGGTGAGAAAGAGCAATGCTTCGCGCATGCAGTATAACGAGACATGCATTCAAAGGGAAAGTGCGATTTTGCTTCCCCACTGCATCTGTTTCTCTTTGTCACGC
Organism: Rutilus rutilus; assembly: GCF_951802725.1. Lineage (NCBI taxonomy): Eukaryota > Metazoa > Chordata > Actinopteri > Cypriniformes > Leuciscidae > Rutilus > Rutilus rutilus. Next base: position 4,046,439 of record NC_140223.1, read on the forward strand.
GCTTCAGTTTGTGTTGAGCAGTGGGGATGTGTGTGTGTGTGTGTTTGCAGATTCAACACCCTCATGTTTGCACTGTTATTATTATTCATATGCTTCATTGTATGACCTGTCAAAATCGGGTAATCTGCTTGCTGTTAAAGGAACAGTTCAGCCAGAAATGACAATTTCTTTCTCTTGTGGAACATAAAGGGAGATGTTGAGCACAATATCCACGCTTCTCCTTCTCCTTTTATTGAAAGTGGAAGGTCAGATAATCTTCAGAATGAACAAAAAATGCACATTTAGATTGAGTGTGTGATGAACAGACTAAAATTTAAGTCGTTATTCTCTAAATATCCACTTTGAACGAGTAAATGAGGACAGAATTTTCATTCTGGGTAAACTATTGCTTTACGCTTGATTATTGTAAAAGAAAAACAATGCAAGACATGGTGAGGTAAAGCAAATGTGAAAAATTTAAATCTTCAACCAGCCTAGCAGGGATAAGTAGCACCAAATTAGTAATAATAATAATAATAATAATACCTTTTATTTATATGCGCCTTTAAAGGCACTCAAGGACGCCGTACAACATAAAAGTAAATCAGTAAAATGCAAAGCTATGCAAAAAGATAGACACACACCGATCAAACATAAAATCAACAAATCAAATCATCAAAAGCTCTTCTAAACAGATGCGGTTTAATCCGAGCTTTAAAGAAAGCGGTGTTTATTTAAGAGTGGAGTTCTCGGAGGCGGTGAGCAGAAGCTCGGCAGTGGCGAGCCACCCAGGAGCCTGGAGCGATGCAGTGAAGCAGAGCTCAACTTCTGCTGGCTCTCCGTCTCACGCATGTTTACTCAGCCGTGCGCTCGCATGCAGAACACACAGACTGGAGAGGGTCAAATCAAAACTGACAGTGTGCACTTTTTTTGTGCATGAGAAATCTAATTTGCCTCCATGTTTTGTCATATACGAGGTCTTTGTACCATTAAAACATCTTGTAAGTTCCAGAAACTTTTTTTCTTTTGTCATGCTGTTTGAAAGTCTCTTCTCACCCTGATAGCAATCGCTCAGTTAAGCGGTCTAAATGTATTTATATGTATACAGTCAAAGCAGAATTTATTCAGACACCTTCAACATTTCTCACATTATCAGAGTTTATTTGCTATAGTTTAGAGAATGGTAATACAATATGACAAATCAGTTGATATGTCACTGGTTTTGTCCGTCCTTCTGTTAGACTGTCTCACAGATGAATTATGTTGAATATCTGTCAGCTGTTAAATTTAACTACACAATTAGATAATACCAGTTTAGCTCAACCAGTGACCAAGCAATGCTTCATTTTGTTCAGTCTGTGTGTAAAAAGAGCATTAGGAATAAAAGAAGAAACACTTCAGCAAAACATGATCAGCTCAAAGTGTCGGAATCATTTTTTGTCCCAAATTTTCCTAGATTTTACTGGTAGTCACTGTATGAAGAGTTATTGGGTATAATATGTCAGAGTTTAATTTATTTTGCTATCTTCACTTACATTAATAAACTATAGCGTCCTGCACACACTAGTAAAAAAATATAAAAAATCCCAAAATCTGGTGTCTGAATCATTTTTGGTTGACAGTATATCATCCGAGGAAGGCGTTGGACCGTAAAATCTTCGTCCAATCATTCCATACGATTTCCTACATGTGTTTCCATACCTCCGCACACCTGCTCGCGCAGACATCACACATCATCAGAGCGTTTCATGATATGCAGAATTAGACAGACGTCAGTCACAGAGCAGCGCAAACGAAACGGCAACCGCCTTTTACAGTTCCTCCTGAACCAAAACAGCGAGTTTATGCTGCGTTCACACCATAACTACTGTAATCTGGAAGAGATAGAAACCCGTGACTCGAATTTATGCGTTTCAATGGCAACACTATCATTGCTGAAATGAATCTGCACTAGTCAGGTGGTACAGGTCGGAGCTCTTTAAGTTGTTTATCTTCATTATTATTATAATGTTATGTGCCTTGAGAAATTAGGTAGTTTGATGCCGTCTCTCATGGCGCTTTTGTTTGTACGCGTTCATGTGTTTTGAAGGAGGCGTGGCTTTGGAGACGTTTTGAAGGGAAGATGGGATCTCATGCTATCAAAGTGAACTTGCTATTGCTAGTCGCTCCGAAAATTGCCTACCCTGCCTTTAAAAACATCCTCTTCATTATAAACAAAGCATTTATTTAATCAAGCTCCAAAAACAGCTCGTTTTGATATTGCGGGATCTGTGACGTCACACGGGAAAATGCTTTTGCATATGACGTTGACGAATAGTTTTACATCATTGCACTATAGACCCCGCCCACTGGTGACATAGGCTGCACCCACTGGTGGCATAGGCCCCGCCCACTGGTGGCATAGGCCCTGCCCACTGGTGACATAGGCCCCGCCCACATGGGGGTTCAATCGCTTAACGGCTGACATTTGTCTACACTGGATGTCGCGTCAGAAAAGCAAACAGAAGCCATTATTCACCTTATTTTCGAACGCGGAAGTAAATATGGGTCCAGTTTCCGGTTTTTGTGCGGCACTTCCGTTTCCTCGCTTCTCTGGGCTAACTAACGATATCGATTGCGAAGGATTATGCAGAGTTGACAGAAAAATGTTACACATGCCGTAGCAGATGAATACAACAAAGAACTAAAGCCCCGCCTCACCCAGGTCGGGTTCTGGACCTGGTTGAAAACACTCATGCATCTAGATGACAGATTGCCAAAACTTCGCCGGCGCCTTCAGCACCGCCCTAAACACGGTCGAGCCAACGCTGGACTAAGTTAATATATCTATGGAGGTAGGCTATTTTGTCATGTCAAATGTATTAATAATGTCATCAGAATGCAACCAAAGCACATGATAGCAATAAGTAGATCATAGATGGCTATAAATAATTATAAATCATACAAAATAAATGCCATGATGATCATGCCATGATGACTAGATTTTATACATGGGTACGTTACTATAATGATTTTGTTTCTCCTTGGAGTTTTTATTCAGACTTCGTAGCCCAGCCACTTTTCTGGTATCGGGTGGTCTTCTGTAGGTCTTGTGTTCACGAAATGAAAAGAACAAACATACGGTCGTTTCTTCAAATGGGCTGCGTGGCGTGTCCGTTATTTCGGCTCCCATGTTAACCGGTTATTTAGAGCTTGCACACTGCCTGCGTGACGCGCGCGTCTCAGGGAAAACGCGTGCATGCTAGAAATAGAATCGATGCCTATTTTTCACGCGACACGCAAGCGTTTTGGAAGCGTTTCGGAAGCGTTTCCAGGCAAAATAGAATAGGAAAATATGTTTGTATGTCATTTTGATATGAATACATATTAATGACATTTTGATGTTTGAATTTAGGTTTTGACATAAATGCAGATATAGCCTAAATGTAAAAAAATATATATATATTATCGATTTTCAAATATTGCACCTGTCAATACAGAACGAAATATTCTGTAGCCTATTTTGCCGTCAATACTGCCAACGTTGTCTTTGCTGCTATATATTTATGTTTAACATTAAGTGCCTTCCACAACTCTCTCCCCATATGTCGAATATATCACCAATGAGGCTTATCATGTCACCTAGCAGCAGCAACGCCTCGTCAGAGACGTTTCTGGTGTGCAAAGACATAGAAAACACCACGCAACAGAAACGCCACGCAGCCAGTGTGTCGCCGGTCGTATAGGGCGCCTGATTATTAAAATGTCAATAATTCGATGATTAAAACACTCCTGCTCCAAGTAAATCTTTCTTTTGTGCCAGTTATTATGACAACCTCTAACTGCACAAACAATCCCGGTCTTCCTCGAACCCATAACGATGAGTTTGTTGTTACGAACAACGCTCGCCAGTGACCGGAAGTGCCTTACCGGAAGTCTCGCACAAAATACCGTCAACTGGCTGCGTCCGTATTTCCGTTAAAAATAAGGTGAATAATCACTGGCGCTGTCTACACTGATACAGTATACAGACGTGTGTTCAGTTTCTGACGAGTACTCCACACGCTTGAGTCTGCCGACAACAGGACAAATGGAAGCGTGAAAGAACATTCGTCCAGGTGAAACAGCTGGTTTGAGTCTCTTTACAGACTTCAGAAGATCCCAGTGTCAGAAACAAGTGGATGGTTTATTTTAATGGTGTTAAAATATTTTAATGGTGTTTAATGGTGTTTCTCAGAATTGCGAGATATAAAGTCAGAATTGCGTGAAATAAAGTCGCAATTGCGTGTTAGTCAGAATTGCGTGAAATAGTCGCAATTGCGTGTTATAAAGTCAGAATTGCGTGAAATAAAGTCGCAATTGTGTTATAAAGTCAGAATTGCGTGAAATAGTCGCAATTGCGTGTTATAAAGTCAGAATTGCGTGAAATAAAGTCGCAATTGTGTGTTATAAAGTCAGAATTGCAAGATATAAAGTCAGAATTGCGTGAAATAAAGTCGCAATTGCGTGTTATAAAGTCAGAATTCTGACTTTTTTTCTCGCAATTGCGACTTTATATCACGCAATTCTGACTTTATAACACATAATTGCGAGTTTATATCTCGCAATTCTGACATCTTTTCTCAGAATTGTGAGATATAAACTCTCAATTGTGAGATATAAAGTCCAATTCTAAGGAAAGAAAATACTTTTGTAAAAAATTTTTTTTACCTCGAATAGTTTCTCACAATTCTGACTTTATAACACGCAATTGCGACTTTATATCATGCAATTCTGACTTTATATCTCGCAATTGCGACTTTATTTCTCAGAATTGCGACTTTATTTCCCACAATTCTGACTTGATATATCGCAATAGTGAGAAAAAAAGTCCGAATTGTGAGATAAAAAGTCGCAATTATTATTATTTATTTATTATTCAGTGGCGGAAACAAGCTTCCATAGTGTGTTGATACTGTTTCCTATGCAGTGACGTTAGCCAATCATAACTGTGGGCGTTTACTGACAAGCCTTAAAGGAGCCGCGCTTTAAAAACAGATCATTTCAGACAGATTTGAAAATAATTCCACATTTTTCCATATAGATGTTTTTTTGTGTGTGCAAAATTATAAGTGAACCTCAAAGGAACATATTAAGATAATAATAAAAAAAGATGTCTTGACCCCTTCAAAAAATGTTTTAACGTTTAGCTGAGTTTACTGCACTTGAATTGGTTGTCGAAAACGTGATAAAATTAATGGCTGAATGTGTTTTGCTGAGTGTTGAACTCGCTGACTCTGGCCTCACCGGAGGAGTGTGACAGATGTGCAGGGCCCAAAATAAACACACTCATGCAGAGTCACTAACTTGTTTTCGTTTTTCTGAGATTCTCTAGAGTTGCTTCTGCTGCCGACGGCAGATTTTAATGCCCTCGAGTCACTCGCTGGTTCATGGGGTTGAGCTCAGGTGTGACGTCATTATTGACACCGGGGATTATTGTTTTTTTCTTTAGGAGTCTGTTTCTAGCATCTGGTCGGGAATGTTTATTGTGTTTGTGTTGGAATCGTTTTTATGGACACGATCGCCTTTGCTCTGTTGATCTTGTGATTAAAGATTAACCTTTTTTTATCATGCTTTATTATGAAGTTTGTCCCATTAGGCAATGCCCTTCATTCCCTCTAATGCTGCGCTCACGTCTCGTCAGAATTACTGTAATTGTGCAACATAACAACTGTTTACAGCACAGAAACTATTCCAACACTCGTAACGCCAAAGTGCATCCATGTGCAAAACCACTACTCTAAAGGTGAAATTTATAATCTTCTTTGCATTAATTTAAATGTAATTAATTGACTTTAATAGACTTATTTTGTCATATTTATGTTAATGGCACAAAAATTACACTGATTGAACACAGATTTAATTCACCTCCAAAATATTGAAGAACTAAGAAAGCGCCCAGAAAGATCAGCTGTAATAAAGTTTTCTTTTTTATTTTATATCTAAAGTTTTTTTTACCATATTTTCATTTATGATGTGGAAGTGGAAGAAGTAAAGGTTTCCATCAAACTTCCAACTTGTACTATATTAGAAACTATTTCAGACGTCGTTTTCACAAACACTTATGTTTGCCTGTACAATCAGAAAACTAATGACATAAACACTTTTTACTCGTGTTTGTAGTTCTTCCTCCAAAGCGCAATGGATTGTGGGTAATATTAGCTGTTATAGTGGTGCTCACTATAGCAGCTAATATAACCCACACGCCATTGCGCTTTTGGATCCACACTTCGAAGATCCACTGAAATCATCCGGGGACTTCTGGCATACTCTTTTCAACTATGCTTTAAGACACACTTATTCTAGTGTCACATACTGTTTAGTAGGGCTGGGTAAAAAAAAAATCACTTTTTCGATTTTAATCGATTCTCATTTTTACGAACCGATATCGATTCTTAAATCCCAAGAATCGATTAGTCATCCTGTTTTCAGCTGATGAATGAATGGAACATTGTAGCGCGCATCCCATACAATAAATCACAATAATCTTTGTGCTTTGTTACTATTGATATGAAACAAAGTCTCAGATTTCAAATTACGTCCATTTTCTTACGAAATTCAAAAACATAAATACCGTTGTGGCGTGAGATCGCTCTGGCTCACATGATCTTCTCTTCTGCCTTAATAACACCAGTTACAGTGCAGAATAAACATGAATGAGCGTCTGAAAGTGTGTTAAAAGATTTATCGAAATCCGTATCATGTGACATGGAGTCGCTCAGTGTTTCAACCGTGGAAAGACGTCAGTAAAACAGCTTGTAAACAATGTCATGTAACGTCATATTTACCTCAGAAAAACCATATCCAGTGACCATAAACTCGTCAGTCAGATAGAAAAATTAACTCTAGAGAGGAGCATTTTGCTAAATATATGCACCATATTACATATTCATTATCATTTTTAATATTCTTCAATTTTTAATGCATGTTTGAATAAATCTGGGAGGTTTTTTTGACAGCCACCATTTAAACGTTTATATTTCATATCACTTTATTATTATAAAAATAAATAAAAGTGTAATTTAAGTGTTTGTATACTAATCAGTAAATTTTTACCTTCAATATTATAGTAGGCTAATGAAGCCCATAGGCTACAACTGACTCCCATAGTTTACAGCATTAGTTAAGAGATTTGAACCATTGAATATTGTACCTGATATTCAAAATAAGCAATATTGAATCTAATCGAAATCTAATCGAATTGCAAGCTTGTGAATAGTAATCGAATCGAGAAATTTGTGTCAGTACCCAGCCCTACTGTTTAGGATGGATAGTATGGACATTGAGATGCAAGATAGGGTTCCATTTGCGACAGGGCCAAAGACAACATTCGTCCCTCTCTAATGATGTCATTTCCTGTTTTCAGGCATGGTGCAGAAGTTGGACCAGAAGCTTCCAGTTGCCAATGAGTACCTGCTGTTGTCCGGCGGGGTGAGGGAGGGTGTGGTTGACATGGATCTGGACGACTTGACGGTGTACGCGAGGGGAGCGGATTACGACATGGACTTCACGTTGCTGGTTCCCGCGCTCAAACTCCACGACCGAAACCAGCCGGTCACGTTGGACATGCGTCACTCGGCGCTCTGCCACTCCTGGCTCAGCCTGCGACTGTTTGACGAGGGCACCATAAACAAGTGGAAGGACTGTTGCACTGTGGTCGACCACGTTAACGGCGCAACCAACTACTTTTTCTCGCCCACGCTGGTGGCCGATTGGTTCTACGAATCCATTAGTTTGGTTTTGGCTGAGATTCAGAAGAAGCCGCAGCGTGGCGTTCCTCGGGTGGAGAAAGTCGAGCGCAACTCGACGGTTATCTCCATCATCTTGGGCGTCGGAGGCAGTCGGATGCTATACGACGTGGTACCAGTGGTTTCGTTCAAGGGTTGGCCCGCGGTGGCCCAAAGCTGGCTGATGGAAAACCATTTTTGGGATGGGAAAATCACAGAGGAGGAAGTGATAAGTGGGTTTTATTTGCTGCCCGCGTGCTCTTCCACAGGCCAGAAGGAAAACGAGTGGCGTTTGTCGTTTGCGCGCAGCGAGGTGCAGCTGAAGAAGTGCATTTCCGCGAGTCTGATGCAGGTGTACCAAGCTTGTAAAGCTCTGATTATTAAGCTGCTGTCTCGACCCAAAGCCATCAGCCCGTACCACCTGCGCTCGCTAATGCTTTGGTCCTGCGATCGCCTGCCGCACACGTACCTGGCGCAGGAAGACTATGCCGCGCACTTCTTGCTAGGTTTGATCGACGACTTGCAGCATTGCTTGGTTAATAAGACCTGCCCTAATTACTTCATCCCTCAATGCAACATGCTAGAGCACCTCAGCGACGACACGGCTATGCTACATGCGCGCAAGTTATCGTCTGTACGCTCCGACCCAGTGGAGCACTTGCGGAGCGCAATCGAACACGCTAAAGCGGCCTCGCGGCTCACGCTTGAGCTTCAATGGCGCGGCGGAAGCTCGAACCTGCCGTCACCGCTGTCGGACCCGGGCGGCGATCAGCAACCGGACGACCGGCTCGCGAAGAAACTCCAGCAACTGGTCACAGAGAATCCTGGGAAGTCCATCTCCGTCTTCATCAACCCGGACGACGTCACACGGCCTCACTTTCGCATTGATGATAAGTTCTTCTGAAGCCACGCCAACACATCTGATTGAACGTTGACTACAGATGACGTCACCCTCGCATAGATGTTAAATTCATCTGAAGCCACACCCACTGATCTGATTGGCTCACTTTCACATCGGTGCCCAATTCTTCTAAAGCCACACCCACAAATCTGATTGGTCACTGACTGCAGACAACCTCACTTTTGCATTGGCGAGATTCTTCTGAAGCCACACCCACTTATCTGATTGGATGCTGACTGCAGATGACCGGTGACAAATTCTTCTGAAGCCACGCCCACTGATCTGATTGGTCACTGACTGCAGACAACCTCACTTTTGCATTGGTGACATTCTTCTGAAGCCACGCCCACTGATCTGATTGGTCGCTGCCTACAGATGACATCACACACTTTTGCATAGATGACAAATTATCCTAAAGCCACACCCCTTGATCTGATTGGACGCTGACTGTTTTATGTTTTTAATGAGTTCCGGAAGCAGAAAATGGTGTGTTTTGCACAGAGATGTTAAACGCTTCAGACTCTAAATATGATGTTAAAAAAAGGACATGATCCTGTTTCACTGCTGCCAGTTGAAGTCGTGTTCACATATCTGTTCCTACCCGTTACAGACGCCCAGTTTTTACGGGAAGGAGAGAGAGAGAGAGAGAGAGAGAGAACGGGAGATTTATGGAAGGATGTGGGGGGAGGACGGTTTGTGCATGGCTCATGTGGAAAACAGGAAACCCATAACTCCACTCAGAAGTGCAATTAGACTAAATGTGTTTATACGCTTTACTTGTAAGTACACTGTAACATTATACTGTAAACACACTGTTTTAGACATTTAGATATCGTTTTCACAAACACACTGGCTGAACTTTTACTCTCACAAACTGCACACTAAGACTCCAAAAAAAAAGAAAAAAATTGCACAGAAACACACTCCCTGTGATAATGGATGTTTGTTTCTTTTAAAGCAAAATCTCTTTGGGTGAATCTCATGAAAACACGTCCAGGTAACGTTTTACAACCCCAAAAATATACGCATTTTTATTTTGCATGAAGATGGTTTTCATTCATGACATTTTAAACACATTTTAAATCCCCTTTTTTTATTCTTATTAGATCCTCATTACTGTAATACAGTGATTTAAAAATAAAATCATACTTCAAATAATATCAGGATATAGAAATATATATTTTTTGCATTGCATTAATGAGAATTGGTTTCATGAGATTCACCTCTTAAATACTTTATTTGTTTGTTTTTTTATATACATATGCTGCTAAACATGATGGGTGCATTAATAATTTTTGTTTTTGTAATAATTTGAGTATTTTGATCATTATGTGTTGTAACTGTGTACATACTGCTGTAATTAACCCCGCCACTTCTCCCAGTTAGACCAGTCTGACAAGCTGATTATCAGCAGCATCAACCAATCATGTGATGTGCACCCATTTAATTATTGACACATGCATATCTTTGCATGTAACTGGTAGGAGGGACCGATCATAACAGACCAAACGTCAATCTTGAAGCTCTACAGGGACCAATCGTAATGCCTTATCACTGAAATCAACCAATGGGGTGTTTTTAATCCGATTAAGAGACTAAAGACTCTTTTTCAACCCCGACCGCGTGTTTCTCTTTATATCTGAATCAGGACATATCAGAACAAAAAAGAACATGTTGATGTATTATAGCTGTCGTCGTTAGACTGATGTCCATGAGAATTGTATGTACATGTTGTTTAGACTTATGCTTGATTAATATCTCTGATTTGCCGGCGGGTTTATGGACACCTCAGCAAAATAAAATATCTGCTCTGGATCGGTGTTGCATTGCATTTTCAACTTGTGTTTGCTAAATAAAGCTGTACAGAAATACTCATGTGTGAGAAAGATCTTGATTATTCTGTTTTGCATATCCAGAGTCACCTAAAAAAATAAAAAATAAAAACATATATATATATTTATTTATTAAAAAAAAATTGTTTTTGAAATGTCTCACCAAGGTTGCATTTATTCGTTCAAAAATACAGTAAAAACAGTGAAATATGATTACAATTTAAAATAACTATTTTCTATGTGAATATATTGTTAAACTGTAATTTATTCCTTTGATCAAAGCTGAATTTTCAGCATCATTACTCCAGTCTTCAGTGTCACATGATCCTTCAGAAATCAGTCTAATATGATGATTTGATGCTCAAGAAACATTTATGATTATTATCAGTGTTGAAAACAGTTCATATTTCTGTGGAAACTGATACATTTTATTTTCCTGGATTCTTGATGAATAGAAAGTTCCAAAGAAATAGATTATTTGAAATAGAATCTTTTGTAACATTATAAATGTCTTTACTGCCACTTTTAATTAATTTAATGTGTCCTTGATGAATAAAAGTATGCTGTTATTCACTATTTAAAAATCCCTAAACTTTTGAACAGTATGTGTGTTGCATGATATGAATGGACAGCAATAACAACTCTGATTTTTCTCTCTTTCTTTCTTTGACTCATTCTGCCAAAAGTTGCTATATTTTTATGCAAAATTGGACTGCAAGAATGACATCAAAGTTGCATGCAACCATTTAAAGCATTTGCATCCTTCACATGTAATTTCTTTTCCAAGTTGGCTGTATAATCGTATATATGAGCAGGAATCAATTGTTGTAAGCGCTTCATCTCTAGGCTTCATCTAAAGTACAGAAGTACTCGTTTTTAAAAGTACTTAAGTATCAAAAGTAAATGTAAATGCATTGTTTTATTATTGTTGCATTGTATGTAATGCATACAGTAACTTAATGCCTGTGAATCTATGCCTATACCTCGTATCAATATCACATTTATTTCTATACACAGTTCCAGTATAGTGGGATTGAATGTGAGATGTGCACTCAATAACGTCCACAGTGATTTCGGACACCCGAATGACTGTTCCCTCAAAGAGTGCCCTATTTAAAGTTTTTTGGCTTTTAGAATGAATTTGTTAGCATTACTGTTATCTATAAGCTAGTGTGCTCCAAAACAATGACAAAATTTGCATTTAGGAGACCAAACCCAACGTCGAAAATGAAACATCAGATTGACGTTAATCTCCAATGTTGGACAGACGTTGTATTGGGGTTGAAAATGAAAATCGGGTTGACGTCAGAAACCAACATCAGTCAGATTCAACCAACATCAGTCAGATTCTGACGTCAACCAGACGTCGGTTTCTGTCGTCAATATGATGTCAATCTGATGTTAGTTTCTGACGTCAATATGATGTCAATCTGATGTCGGGTTCTGGGGTCAATATCATGTCGGGTTCTGGCGTCAATCCGATGTCTGGTTCTGACGTCAATCTGACATAGTTTTCTGACGTCAATATGATGTGAATCTGATGTCGGTTTCTGACGTCAATATCATGTCGGGTTCTGGCGTCAATCCGACGTAGTTTTCTGACGTCAATTTGATGTAGTTTTCTGACGTCAATCTGATGTCGGTTTCTGACGTCAATATCATGTCGGGTTCTGGCGTCAATCTGATGTCGGGTTCTGGCGTCAATATCATGTCGGGTTCTGGCGTCAATATCATGTCGGGTTCTGGCGTCAATCCGACGTAGTTTTCTGGCGTCAATCCGATGTCGGGTTCTGACGTCAATCCGATGTCGGGTTCTGGCGTCAATATCATGTCGGGTTCTGACGTCAATCCGATGTCGGTTTCTGGCGTCAATATCATGTCGGGTTCTGGCGTCAATCTGATGTCGGGTTCTGACGTCAATCTGACGTAGTTTTCTGGTGTCAATATCATGTCGGGTTCTGACGTCAATCCGATGTCGGTTTCTGGCGTCAATATCATGTCGGGTTCTGACGTCAGTCCGATGTCGGTTTCTGGTGTCAATATCATGTCGGGTTCTGACGTCAATCCGACGTAGTTTTCTGGCATCAATATCATGTCGGGTTCTGACGTCAATCCGATGTCGGTTTCTGGCGTCAATATCATGTCGGGTTCTGGCGTCAATCTGACGTAGTTTTCTGGTGTCAATATCATGTCGGGTTCTGACGTCAATCCGATGTCGGTTTCTGACGTCAATATGAAGTCGGGTTCTGACGTCAATCCGATGTCGGGTTCTGGCGTCAATATCACGTCGGGTTCTGACGTCAATCCGATGTCGGTTTCTGGCGTCAATATCATGTCGGGTTCTGGCGTCAATCTGATGTCGGTTTCTGACGTCAATCTGACGTAGTTTTCTGGTGTCAATATCATGTCGGGTTCTGACGTCAATCTGATGTCGGGTTCTGACGTCAATCTGACGTAGTTTTCTGGCGTCAATATCATGTCGGGTTCTGGCGTCAATCTGATGTCGGGTTCTGACGTCAATCTGACGTAGTTTTCTGGTGTCAATATCATGTCGGGTTCTGACGTCAATCTGATGTCGGGTTCTGACGTCAATCTGACGTAGTTTTCTGGTGTCAATATCATGTCGGGTTCTGGCGTCAATCTGATGTCGGGTTCTGACGTCAATCTGACGTAGTTTTCTGGTGTCAATATCATGTCGGGTTCTGACGTCAATCTGATGTCGGGTTCTGACGTCAATCCGACGTAGTTTTCTGGCGTCAATATCATGTCGGGTTCTGGCGTCAATCTGATGTCGGTTTCTGACGTCAATCTGACGTAGTTTTCTGGTGTCAATATCATGTCGGGTTCTGACGTCAATCTGATGTCGGGTTCTGACGTCAATCTGACGTAGTTTTCTGGCATCAATATCATGTCGGGTTCTGACGTCAATCCGACGTAGTTTTCTGGCGTCAATATCATGTCGGGTTCTGACGTCAATCCGATGTCGGTTTCTGGCGTCAATATCATGTCGGGTTCTGACGTCAATCCGATGTCGGTTTCTGGCGTCAATATCATGTCGGGTTCTGACGTCAATCCGATGTCGGTTTCCTTGACAGAAATGTAGTGGAGTAAAAAGTACGATATTTGTCTTTCAAATGTAGTGAAGTTAAAGTAAAAAGTTTCCAGAAAAAATAAGTACAGATACTCAAAAAGTGTACTTAAGTACAGTGCTCAAGTAAATGCCCTTTGTTACTGTCCACCTCTGATCGTCCGGGATCATAACCCACATGCCGTCAGCTAAATGCTCTTTTACTACTGTATTAAAAGCCCTGACGCCGCAGGAGAAACATGTGCATGGAGGTTTTCCTCCAGGAGCTCAGCCCCGCTTCTCGAGGACAGGTGCGCAGACTTTAAGAAAGGTAAATGCTGAGAAGTTTATCAGTACAATAGAAGTGTGGCTCGGGATGATGGAGTGCTGTGTGTGTAAATGCTGAGAGCTGTTCTTATATCTTGCTGACCTGAGGAAGGTGCATGGAGTTTCAGTTTTGCTTAAGCAGCTGAATACTAAAATAATCCAGCTCAGTTTTATATATACGACTGTGTGAGTTATTTTTGTGTCTTGTCGTCTCAGCACCCGTCTGCCCATCTGCGTTGTGTGTGTGTGAGTGTGTGTGTGTGTGTGAGAAGTTTGTTGATGCTCTTTGAGGTCATTTCAGATCTGACACTGATTGATTCACTTTATTATTTTCAAAGTTTAAAGTCCCCCTGTGGTGAAAATCCAGCTTTTAATGTTGTTTATGTGTCTGTGTGGTGTTTTTAATATGCTTTAAGACAAACCGTGTGTAAGTTCATAAGTCGACAGCATTGCTGAGTGTTTTCTCCTTAAAACTGCAGTGAACCAAAGACAGTCTCAAACACACGCTTTGAAATCGCTGGTGTTTCTGACGTCACAAACTACCTTGTAACCAATCAGATCAACGTGTGATCGTCAACCAGTGGATCTCTGAGCTGAGCGAGTGAGTGGAGGCGGGGCTCATAGAACTGCGCATACTAAATGAGGGTGTCGAGTTACAGTCAAGATATTTTAAGGCATTATGACATTTTTTTCAAGGAAAGTGTTTGCTAGGACTGGGTGATATGATGATATATATCGTGGTGATAATATAAAGTGTGAATCAATTTAACTTTTTCTATATTGTTTATATATCGCAGTTTGCAAATATATCCATACGTCCATGTTTCTGTATCTCTCTCTATAGTGTCAATAACTCATGCTTTAGAGGGCACAGGAGAGAGCGATAAACATGGACGAATGAGTAATAAGCAGCGGGACGTGTTTGATGTTAAAAAGAGTTATTAAAAGTGCAATATCCCGCAAAAGAAAAACTCATTCAGTATTCACACACTGACAGGCAGCTTTCTGTGCGCGTCAAATACACACAAAAATACATCAAAATCACTGCTCTTGATCGAATAAATTCATTAATATAGTGAAGTCTATGCAGTGTTTTATTTTACATTTGATTACTTTATAAAATTTCTGTAGTATTGACACTCTTTTTGTATCTTTGTCTTCGTTTGTTTCTTTGTTCTTACTGGCTGTTTACTTGTCTCTAATAATTGCTTGCATTAGTTAAACTATAGTAGTAGTTTTTGCTGTGGTTTTGAGAATAGTGAAATTTCACTGGTATGCCTATCTGAAATGTGGGTATCGTAACAAGCTTATTTCCATGGGAAAAGACAATATCATGATATATTTTGTTACTCTGAAAATTACTCACATGTAAACCCGAATGAGTTGGCAAAACTCAATACATTTAAGGCAATCAGTTGCCTCGAAATATTTAAGTTAAGAACTTCAAAATTTAAGTAAGCAGAACTTGCAGATGTTTATTTTGTACTCATACATTTGACTTGTTCTTAATGTGAAATGTTTGAGTACATTAATCCATGCATTTAACTTAAAATTTTCACGTAACCTCAATGTGAACATTTTTGTCATTATAAACTTATCTGGTTATATCAAACTAGTTCAATAAATGCTAACAGTAGCATAGTTTAGCACTCGCTGTATGATTACAGCAATATAAAACATAGACGTACTCGCTCTCAAGCCAGCCGCGTGCACCACTTGTCATCATGACGGTAACTCTCCTTAAAGGTGCATTGCGCGAGAGTCTGAGTTTTCGCAGAACTACGCCCCCTCTGGCGGCAAGCGAAACTGCAACCAGAGGTGTGCACGCTCACGGACCACACGCACACGCACGCTTGCACGAGCTCGAGCTGGTCATAACCCAAGGAGCATCAGCCGCACAAATCTTTTGTTTACAATCATAATGTCTTCAGAGGTAATAAAGTTTTAAATCTGCAAGTAATTTAAAATATGTGAAAGGAAAGGCAATTGAGTAAATAACACACTTATGTGTGAGGGAAAAAATGGGGGTAGTAGAAAACTTCGTTTTTTATTCCCATCTATCTCCATGTTGAACTGTGTTATGTGTTTACTGTATCCACTTATGACTATTATTATGGAAACACGTTCATGAACAATATAAGTTATAACTTTGTAAAAGCTCAAAATTGTAATCATGATACCATACCATACACAGTCGGTCAACAAAGTACACCCAAATGTCTCAAGGTAATAAACAATCAAGTGGCACTATGACGTTACCATAAAAGCCAAACAGGCTAATCCGCCGAAGATTTGCGGGGGTTTAGCCTGTTTTATTGATCAGCTAAGTAGCATATTCCAATAGCAATACATCGTAATTAAGCAGTAATTTGCTCAAAATTTGTGTCTAAGTATCTAACTTATATATCAGCATTTTATATCACAATCATTCTGAACCTGATCACTGACAATGGTAAGTTAGTAAAACCTATTCCGATTGTACATTTATCTAGCTTACGCTAAAGCATTACACATTTTATGGATCGTCATTTATTGTCATTATTGGCCGTATCAGACATTAGAGAATGGGATATATCTTACCTTTTTATCAAGAAAAAAGCCAACTGAGGATCCCGTTTGAGCCCTAGAGCAGACCGGAGATCTCTCCATTTGTTGAAAAAGCCTTCCCTATGTTTACTCTCGTCTTACCCCGACGCCTGTCTGACTCCAATTTGGACCTTTTGGTTGCACTAGACAAAAGTTCTCTTTTTTTTTATCTTACGTGGAGTTTGCGTTGGTGTTTGAAATGAACTACAAGCCGGTCTCTTAGAATCCATTTTCTACGGAGAATGGCGGCGTCGGCGCATACACAAACCTGCCAGATATATGAGCGTGCCGTGAACGCGCATGACGTCACGCCCAGTCTCAGATTCCGACCCGAATCCCTCTTATTTATTTTACTGTACAGGATTATAGAGGCAATCGCAGTGATCAGAGAAGGGCTCAGTCAGCCCATCAGGCAATTGTTTAAGCATGTATGGGTTAGAAAACGGGTATTTTTAACATGAAAAGTTGCGCAATGCACCTTTAAATCAACATTAACAAAAATGATTCTAAATTAGCATAACCAAACATTAATCACTACTAAATCTCCCACTTAACATTAATCTTGCACAAAAAAACAACAACATTACACTTAATTTCAGCATTTACTCTCCCTTTCGAGTGCCATGGGCAAAGCATGCTGGGAAATAGAAATCCCAGCCCAGTTTCAGTTGAATTTAAGTTCGTCTAAATTAAAACAAATTATTTCATAAAACTCAAAACAAAATGAAACCGTTCAGTTTACTTAAAATATATCAGTTCTGTGAACTTGAAAGAAAAAAAAAGTACTAAATACTCATAAAAGTTAATTTGACTGAACTAATTAGTTTAATTTAAGTTTGTCCTACTCCAACCACTTCATTATTTTGAGCGTTAGGGTTTACAGTGATAAGATTTTGGTCATATAGCCCATCCCGACTCCTTGCTATATAGCAGGAAAAGTTCCCACAGTTTCACATGTGATTTATTTAGTGGTATTCACCACAAGTAGGTTGTAGTGTAACCGAGACAGATATAAGTAATGGAGCACAGATGACCTTGAACCCAGTCTGTGAATAGTTGGTGGTAGAGGTATGGTGAAATGAAAACAAAAGTTTATAAGCAGTTGCATTCAGAATAGATCCAGATAGATTTCAGCCTATCGTGGTACTTCACCGAACAGCCCATTTCACATGTATTTTGTGTATTTTCAAAATACAACAATTTCCGCACAGTATTTGGGTCTTTTATTTTGATAAATTTCATCTGATATTTTTATTTATTTTAAATACGTTTTCATGTATTTATGCCCATCTCTGGTTCTTCCTCAGAAGCAACAGAAGAACCATACTGGGTTCCCAAAGAACCTTTCAGTGGATGTAGCTTTTTATTATCAATTCTCATGGATATTAAAAACCATAAAACACCTAATAAAAAAAAATATATATGTAAAAAAACATAAATGTTTCATTTCTGTTTGCTGTTTCTATGGACCTTCTTTTTATATCTAATTTACTTATTTTGTAGGTTTTATTTACTTTATGCTATATTGGTGCTATACAAATAAAGATATTATAGCCTTATTAACAGAAAAAAAAAAAACACTAATGTCGACAATTATTTAATAAACTGTTTTCCCCCCAATTATTTTTATAGGCTGTTTTATGGCTTATTTGTATTTTTTTGTTATATTGGTGCTATTTATTGTCGTAGTTGTAAATAAAACAAATTGTTGGAGTTTTCTTCTTCTTTTTTTTTTTTTACAAAAAAATTACTATTCCAGTCTTTCTGCTTCAAAATCTCATGATTCACTGTGCCTATACTTGCCGTTTCTTGTTAAATTTACTTTTTGTTTCAGTTTGTTTCTACACCAAATATAATTTGTGATGTCGGGTTTTTATTTTATTTTAAATGTGTCTCAATAATCCATTCTCAGTCAAAGTAAAAACACTACACTCATAATAGCTTGTAAAAACAAACTCAAATGTCAAAAATGATTCAGTAAATCGATTGAAAATGAGATATCATTGTTCTATATTATTTGATATGATCATATCTGATACCATCATTGTACCATGGTAAGGATGATTGACCAGAGGATCACATCAGGATCCGTTTATTTTATTTTATTGATTTTAAAGAATTACAACTACAGTCAGGGGGTATAGCCTACATTGAGTAAACAAAAAGAAAAGAAATAGATCCAAATATATAAAGAAACAGTTACAAACTTAAAAGTTAAACAAAAATGTTAAAATGTTTACAGATTGAAACACACTTTCACACTTTGCAGCTTTCTTATTTTTTTAAACCCAATATTGTGTTTAGGTATCAGCTATTGTTGAATTTCTGATCTTAAAAGTAAAAACAAAGGCTTGTTTCCATCAAATTTAAAATCATCATACTAAATTTACCTAAAAGAAGAAGCAGATTAATTAAGTAACATTCCTTATAAGAAGAGGAAAAAAACAAAACCACATTTTTAAAGCACAGTTGAAAGCTGGGCAAGGCTCCGTTAATATGAGGTGTCACATGACACCTGCTGTGACGTCACGCCCGTGTGTCTGATAGCGGCGGAGCTTGCGGCAGCTCCCGTTAACGGCGCGCGGAACGAGCACCGGTCACACGCACGCGCACGCTCCCGCTCCAGCATCAACAAACACCGTCCGCCACACCCGTGATTCCGTGATTCCGCCGTCGCCTCACTCAGCACCGGACCGCGCGTGAAGTGACTGACAGCTGCTCTCACGTGAGAGTCGCGCCCCCGTGCGCCGCTGTAGCGCGAGCCAGGACCGACGCAGTCTTCCTCATCTTCAGCATCCTCTTCTTCAGCTTCTTCATCCTCCGTGACCGACAGCAGCGCAACGGGAGATGGAGAGCAAAGACAAGAGCGCCGGTGAGCGACTGACGTCATGTGTGTGTGTGTGTGTGTGTGTGTGTGTGCATGTCTGTAAGTGTGTGTTTGTGTAGACTGCGGTACTCAGGTCTGCTGTCCTGACGGGGTCTGGGTGGGGTGTGTGTGTGTGTGTTCATGTGTGATGCTTATCAGATGCCAAGCATGTGTGTGTGTGTGTGATGTATCTGCAAATGCTTTCAGTGCCAAACATCCTGATGCAGCAGAAAAGCCTCTTGCATGTTCGGGTGGTCTTCCTCCACATCACATTCATCACAGTCCTCTGCATGTGTGTGTGTGTGTGTGTGTGTGTGATGCATTGAGTTCCTTTACATGATGAAACACCTGTCTGCATCATCATACGCTGTGTTTTTGTAAGCGTTTGGGTGTGTATCAGCAGAAGCCGTGACTGTAAACATCAGTTTATTAACTGTAAGGGATATTGTGTATGGTATAAGTGTGTGTTGATGATGCTCATGCATTGAAGTCATCAACATTCAGGACGCGCTCTCACTTTACTGCACCCGAACGCTTCAGAAGGGAAAATTCCCTTCAAAAATAAAAAGGCTTCTAAACTGGAATCCATATAGAATCCATACAGTTCCATTTAGAACCTTCGACGTTTACGGAACCGTTTGAAATGCGCCAAAGGCTTATGCACTTTTAGAGGTGAAACTGAGGTGCATAAGCTCAGATCGTGAGGCCTAGGCGATCAATCAGCTGTGAAACCTGTGCTAATACAAACTAAACAAGTTGATGAACAGATTTGAATCCATTAACAACAGCCGGCTTTTATAGGCCAGTCATTTTTGACCCGGGAACAAAAGTCTGGGATTTTCATCTCAGCGTGAGGGCCAAGATGTGCCGTAGCATTAAATAACTCTCAGTATTTACTGCACCTGTGTGTGTGTGTGTGTGTGTGTGTGTGTTTTATGGCCCATATTCAGGTCTAATAAATGCATTTGGGTCATCAGTGTCCTTTAAATGCGATATATATGTTGCTGTTGGTGTGTGAGGTAAATACAGCGGCCCCGAAACCCATATACACACACTCTTAAAAACAAAGGGTCTTTATTGGAATCGATGGTTCTGTGAAGAACCTTTAACATCCATCGCACACAACGTTCTTTATTAGGGCTGTAACGATATATCGTGGCGCAATATAAAAATGCAACAATATGTATTGCGGATAGTTCACCCAAAATTAAAAGTGTGTGAAAAAAAATCAAGTTTTGAGAGTTTTAGTGTCAGCACTACATTAAACTACTATATATAATGTTGAATATAATGTATAATAATAATGCACTGGAGGAATGATAATGCTAAATGTCTTTTGTTACCAGTAAAAGTGGCCGACGTTATTGTAAATATATCTAGTCAGTGACAGAGATCAAGCATATTCATCTACAATAATGCAGTATTTTCAGCTTCAGAATCATGAATATTGTTATTCTGGCGTCTCTATTATCCGGGTCATTGGGTTTCAGCACCAAGTCCAAGCCTATTCATTTACACACACACAATGTAACACCAAATTTAACATTTTAATCAACAGTTAATTTTTTGTTAACCTTTTATCATATGTCTTGGAGTATCGCAATAATAACGTATCATGAGCATTGATATCGATAACATGAGGGAGTCTATTCTTTATAGTGGAAAAAGGTTGTTCTTGATGGTTATTCTTAAACTGTTCACTTGAAAGAGAACAAAAATGATTCTTATGGCATCGCTTTGAAAACAGCCGGTGTAAGTCACACTCAAAAAGGTTTGATTAAGTGCAAAATATCAAGCATGCAAACAAAATATTTTCTCAGAACTATCTTTTGCAAGTCAGTTCATTGGTGTGGCGGTGAGTGTGTGTGTGTGTGTGTGTGTGTGTGTGTGTGTGTGTGTGTGTGTGTGTGTGTGTGTGTGTGTGTGTGTGTGTGTGTGTGTGTGTGTGAACGAAGATGCTTTCAAGCTCGTTTCATGAGTTGCTGAATTCTGTCCACATTATATTTTTAACATGGAAGTTTATTGGCATCTGGATCCATGAAGAACATGCAACATTCATGGAAACTCTTAAAAATATAAAGGTTCCAAAGGTTTTTTTTTTTTTTTTTTGAAGAAGATCTGTTTTAGGTTTCCCAAAGAATCTTCCAGTGATCAGTGCAGAACCTTTTTTTTTTCTTAGTCTCAAGAACATTTTAATAATTCAAAAAAAAAAACTTTTTCCACTATAAAGAACACTGAAAAAAAATTGGAGTAGGATTTACTTGAAAAAAGCTTGCTAAGTTTTTTCACTCAGAAAATGCTAGTAAATTTACAAAGTTTGCCAAGTAAAAACCTAAACATATTTATCAGTAGCTTTAATTAGAAATCTTTAAGTTAAATTTACTTGGAATATGGAATTAAGTAAACTTTACTTAACCTAGTTAAGTGAAAGTAACAAAGAAAATAAGTAATTTTAACTTGGCTAGTAAAAGGTTGATTAATATCGATTTGGTTGAAATTAAATTTGCATTACATTTCACTCAAACAATAATATTGAATTATACCAGTCATTTATAGTACGTGCTTTACTTAGATCATCTAAGTAATTTATACTATAGCATGTCAGATGTTAAGCCTCATGTGAATGCAAAGACCTCAATACCTGGAAGACAATACACAATGACGGTAACATTTGATGGATCGTTTTTGTGTTTGATTGTGTCATTTTGAGCAGAAAATGTACTCGAAATGTCACAAAATGGCAAGTTACTAATCCTGACAACAAAAGCAATGATAAAACAGTGTAAATACAGCTGGAAACCAGTATCAGAAAAGTTGAGTAATTTTTACTTAATTTTATTGAGTTGATATTTACGCTTTCATTTCTACTCGCTTGAATTAAGTACTGATATGGAATTTACTTAGTTTTTTTAATTCTTGCCTGAACTAACTTTTTCATGTAAATTACATTGTTTTTTTTCAGTAGTATTTACTTCACCAAAAAATCAGTTTTTACAGTGAACCTTTTTTTTATTTATTTTTTTATTTCATGGGGACTTTACAAAATAGTGTGTTTATGATTATGAAAATAAACTGATAAAATATGAGGACAAAATAGTAGTGTGCAACAACAAGCAGCCTAACAGACTGTCTTTGTGCAGATTAAATAGCTGTGGATGCCTCACACATTCAACAAAAACGTAGATAATGTGTCCAAATTACATGTTTAACTCAATGAAAGTACATGTTGCATGCTCATGCACATTAGTCTAAACTCTCTTCTTCTACCGTCAGTATCTACGAGATCCTGTGCATCTGAAAATGGTACGACATTTTGAATATGAAGTTCATGATGGTTAATGACCTTCTGTAGCTCCGCCCCTTTTCAGCGTCGCGCTCGCTGTGTTCTGTCCTCCGGTTTGTATTTCCACAGCATGAAGGAAAGATCTTACGGATTTATCAGTGAACCGCTCTACTGACATTTATGACATCCGCTTCAGACATTACAGTGCTCATGATAACTTTCGTTAACTCTACTGCAAATCCACAATTACTACTCGACAGCGTTGCCATAGAAACATACAGAGATACCGCAAAAACAGTTTCTCTGGCGCATATATAGCATGAATATGGTTAATATGAATAGTTGCGTCCTAAATGAGGCACTTATAAACTATGTGCGGTAACACTTTATTTTACAGTGTCCTTGTTACATATGTTACATGTACTTACCGTAGTAATAACAGTAAATTATGCATAATTACATGCAACTAACCCTCAACCAAACCCTAACCCTACCCTAACCCTATAGTAAGTACATTAATATTACTCAGTACTTAAATATATAATTACACTGTAACAATGACACCTTCAAATAAAGTGTTTAGGTTTTAGGTTACAGTTTATTTTTAAGGTTACAGTGTAATACATTTAAGTACTGAGTAATATTAAGTAACTACATGTACTTACTATAGGGTTAGGGTTTGGTTGAGGGTTAGTTGCATGTAATTATGCATAATTTACTGTTATTACTACGGTAAGTACATGTAACGTGTAACAAGGACACTGTAAAATAAAATGTTACCTAGAATTTTATAAGATTATGTTGTCCTATATGTTCAACATCGGAGTCTGATTGCCCCTCCCCCCCACACACTACGTAATTAAAGCTACAAAAGTCGAGTTCATGACGTGTGCAATGTTAATTTTTTTGGTTAATTAAGTGCATCATCCAGGGCCCACTGAAGTGCCTTGAAACGCACAGGATTAGTCAGTGTGTTTACGTATTCTCCACTAAAACAGGGAGTCAGGGAGGGACAAATCAAGCTTCTCCTCCCCTTTTTAACATAGCCAATAGTGTTTCATTAATATCAGCTCGAGCTGTTGAGCTCAGTAAAGCCGCATTTGACAGCTTATGACAGCCATAGTTTAATAAATCCCCCTTTTAGATTTAATATGAAACTGTAACTAAAGCAAAACAGTGGTCATAATCACGCTGAGGATGTGTCGTAGCGTAGGGGGCGGGGCTTCAGATTCTAGAGAGCATTTGATTGGACAGGAAGTCTGAAGTGCAGAGTGTGTCGATCAGAACTATTGATCCATATTGTCGGAAGTGAGAGACTGTCGGTTTTGAACGCTTGTATCTTCTAATTGCGAGTTTTGTCATTGTTTTGGAGCACGCTAGCATATAGATAACCGTAAGGCTAACGTATTCATACTCAAAGCACAAAAACGTAACATTCTGATTACATGGGGACTTTAAAGTGTACTTTTACTCGCACTATTAATGCGACAAAATGTCGTAGAAGTACGCGACACCTAATGAAATTCGGACGTACTACATTCTCCATGTTGTTATTATCATGTGACCTACCAGCGTCATTCATGAATCCTCTCCCGTGGCCTCATGGGATAGTACAGTGTCCATCACACACACACACTTCAGAATCTCTCCGGAAGAAATAGATCATCCGGGGACTTTTCGCCTACTGTTTCTTGAATACTATGTATTCGGTAATACGGTACTGTGTGCTGTTATATTCTGACATACTTCTCTGTTGGCGCACTTAACAAAATTAGCAATCGTGTTGACCAATATTCATAACTCAAGTTCACACAGGTGTAGTTTGTCACATTTATATTTACATTACATTTCATGTGTGTGATGGGTCGGGTTAGTGTGTGTGTGTGTGTGATGGGTAGGTTTAGGGGTCGGGTTAGTGTGTGTGTGTGTGTGTGTGTGTGTGTGATGGGTAGGTTTAGGGGTCGGGTTAGTGTGTGTGTGTGTGTGTGTGTGATGGGTAGGTTTAGGGGTCGGGTTAGTGTGTGTGTGTGTGTGTGTGTGTGTGTGTGTGTGTGTGTGATGGGTAGGTTTAGGGGTCGGGTTAGTGTGTGTGTGTGTGTGTGTGATGGGTAGGTTTAAGGGTCGGGTTAGTGTGTGTGTGTGTGTGATGGGTAGGTTTAAGGGTCGGGTTAGTGTGTGAGTGTGTGTGTGTGGGTGTGGTGGGTTGGTTTAGGAGTCGGTTAGTGTGTGTGTGTGTGTGTGATGGGTTGGTTTAGGGGTCGGGCTAGTGTGCGTGTGTGTGATGAGTAGGGGTCGGGTTAGTGTGTGTGTGTGTGATGAGTAGGTTTAGGGGTCGGGTTAGTGTGTGTGTGTGTGTGTGTGTGTGTGTGTGTGTGTGATGGGTTGGTTTAGGGGTCGGGTTAGTGTGCGTGTGTGTGATGAGTAGGTTTAGGGGTTGGGTTAGTGTGTGTGTGTGTGTGTGTGTGTGTGTGTGTGTGATGGGTAGGTTTAGGAGTCGGGTTAGTATGTGTGTGTGTGATGGGTAGGTTTAGGGGTCAGGTTAGTGTGTGTGTGTGTGTGTGTGTGTGTGTGTGTGTGTGTGTGTGTGTGATGGGTTGGTTTAGGAGTCGGGTTAGTGTGTGTGTGTGTGTGATGGGTAGGTTTAGGGGTCAGGTTAGTGTGTGTGTGTGTGTGATGGGTTGGTTTAGGAGTCGGGTTAGTATGTGTGTGTGTGATGGGTAGGTTTAGGGGTCGGGTTAGTGTGTGTGTGTGTGTGTGTGTGTGTGTGTGTGTGTGTGTGATGGGTAGGTTTAGGGGTCGGGTTAGTGTGTGTGTGTGTGTGTGATGGGTAGGTTTAGGGGTCGGGTTAGTGTGTGTGTGTGTGTGTGTGTGATGGGTAGGTTTAGGGGTCAGGTTAGTGTGTGTGTGTGTGTGTGTGTGTGTGTGTGTGTGTGTGATGGGTTGGTTTAGGGGTCAGGTTAGTGTGTGTGTGTGTGTGTGTGTGTGTGTGTGTGTGTGTGTGTGTGTGTGTGTGTGTGATGGGTTGGTTTAGGGGTCAGGTTAGTGTGTGTGTGTGTGTGTGTGTAATGGGTAGGGTTAGTGTAAGAGGATAAAACATACAGTTTGTACAGTATAAAAACCATTATGTCTATGGAATGTCCCCATTTAGATAGCTAAGTAAACGTGTGTGTGTGTGTGTGTGTGTGTGTGTGTAAACTGATAGTCAGGCGGTTGATGCTCACAATTGATTTTGGCTCTAACTGTCAGACGGCGGGACAACAAAGTTAAACACTGTCTCACTCACTTACACACACACACACACACACACACACACACACACACACACACACACACACACACACACTGTCTCTCTTCAGAGCGTCTTGGTTTCAGCTGAAGTCGGAGGGTGAATGTTGTCTGAGACTTAGACTTGATAAATAAAGTCTGGTCCACATCGCAGTTTATTTCAGCCAACAAATGAAGCGGAAGAGTCTGTTGCAATGAGCATCAACACACACAACACACACAACACACACAACACACACAACACACAGCCTGCTGTTTAAGGCACTTATTAGCAAATAACTGTGGTTGGTAACTTTACATGTTAGTCAGATGGTGTTTTCGGTGGTTCTTAATCAAAATATGCTCAGAAGTGGATCAGAGTTTAGTGATGGTTGACAGTCGTGGCTAAACACAGATTTTAGATCAGTGTGTGCAGGACAACACAGGCTGTGTGTGCTAATGATTCATCCTAGTACAGGTGAATGCTGGGAAATGGTGGGTCACCTGAGAGCACTTTGTTTTCTATCTCTTGGGGATTTTAAAAGGTGCAGTGTGTGTGTGTGTGTGTGTGTGTGTGTGTGTGTGTGTGTGTGTCATTTCTGCACCACTAGCAACCCTGTTTTATATGTATACAATACACTACCCTCCACAAGTTTGATTTGATCAAAACTACAGTAAAAGAAGTAATATTGTGAATTTAAAATGTGTTTTCTATGTGTATAAGCTGTAATTTATTCCAGTGATCAAAGCTGAATGTTCAGCATCATTACTCCAGTCTTCAGTGTCACATGATCCTTCAGAAATCAGTATAATATGATGATTTGATGCTCAAGAAACATTTATGATTATTATCAGTGTTCATATTTGTGTGGAAACTGTGATATTTTTCCCCCAGGATTCTTTGATGAATAGAAAGTTCAAAAGAACAGCATTTATTTGAAATGAACAGACTTTTGAACACTAGTGTATATCAGAGGGGGCTCATTTTAGACCAGAGGTTTTCAAACTTTTTGTGTGTGTGGACCACTATTTGTAATCAAGATTTTTCGCGGACCACCTCATTACACATAATAAAATATGTCTACACAGAGTCCTACGGTACCTGAATTAATCTGCACCTCTAAATAGGCTTACTAGCACTAAAACTATAACTGGTCATCACATCAGTACAACAGGCTTATTAAAAGAATGTTTACTGCACACAACAACTGCCTATGCCTAACTGTGCGTTCACACCGGACGCGAATAGCGCGTCAAATTCAAAAAGGGATCATATGTCAAATTCGCGCTTGCCGCGTCTAGTGATACGCTTGACCACTTTGTATCAATTCGCGCGTCAAGAGCGAAATTGACGCGCGTAAAAAGAAAAGTTTGAAGCGAAATTTCGTCCGGTGTGAACGCACCATTAAAGGCTATGCGTGTGATGTGATAATGAGAACATATTTGCCTCTGCCCTTTTCTCTTCAGAGAACCTGTTGCTATCCACCGAACCAATGTTGTGGTTCTAACGGCACTGAACTTGACGGCCGAACACCACTAGGCTATTTTCTAGGCTAACACTCACAATAAAATTTTATTAAAATGTTATATCAATATAGGCCTACATATTCTTTTTACTTTTTTTTATGGGAATTTCCTGGTAAAATGAAGGTAAAAAAAATATTATTTTATTTTGCCTTTCCACGGACCACCTGCAGTACCCTCACGGACCACTAAAAGTTTAGCGATTTTTTTTTTATTTATTTTTTTATTTTTTTATGTCTACAAAAAAGCTATTGCGAAATGACGCCGTTTCCATTAACCGATGTTATGCGACTAAAACTTTATTTTTTCCTCTCGCGATCAGTAAAATCATTCCAAAATGGAGGTTTATGTACTAATCCCAGCCACTGCACTGGCCATTATTATTAATGGAAGGAGACGTATGTGTGTTTTCCAAGCATTAATGGTGAGGAACGACCCTTATACTTGTGAGCGGCACATATGAGGAGTTTCTTGGTGTTTCTCCCTCATCTCTGCTTCGAGGTCTTGATTGTGGCATTTATTTGAGGTTTAGAATCCAGTATTGCTGTAATTCTTCTGTCTTTTATGAGTTTAATAAAGAACTCTGTCATTATTGCTGTAATTCTTTTGTCTTATAAATGCGCAAAAACTGTTTCCATTGCAGTTTTGCGAAATATTTATTTTTCGAATTGCCTGAAAAACACCTCATGCGAGCGGAAATTTTTTTTTGCGATAAATGGACGTTTTTGCGAATATTACGTGTTTCCATTGGCCGTTTTTTCAATTCGCAATTTCAATTTGCGCAATTTGAAGGGTAATGGAAACACGGCTAGTGTTTTGTAGAGATATTTGAGTGTTTGATATGGTGTTTGTTCTAACAGCAGGTGGCAGTGTGGAGAGAGAGGGGGAGAGAGAGAGAGAGAGAGAGAGAGAGAGAGAGGGAGGGGGAGAGAGAGAGAGAGAGAGAGAGAGAGGGGGAGAGAGTGTGTGAAAGAGAGAGTGAGAGAGAGAGAGAGAGGGAGAGAAAGGGGGGGAGAGAGAGAGGGAGAGAGAGAGAGGGAGAGGGAGGGAGGGAGAGAGTGTGTGTGAGGGAGAGAGGGAGAGAGAGAGAGAGAGAGAGAGGGAGAGAGAGAAAGGGAGGGAGAGAGGGAGAGAGGGGGAGAGAGAGAGGGAGAGAGAGTGTGAGAGAGAGAGAGAGAGAGAGAGAGGGAGGGAGAGAGAGAAAGGGAGGGAGAGAGGGGGAGAGAGAGAGTGTGAGAGAGAGAGAGAGAGAGAGAGAGGGAGAGACTCGAGATCGATCTATTAAATCTCTTTTCACATTTCCTCTCCATTTTTCTGTGTGTGATTAAACTTCAGTAATGAAATCATTGATTTGTGTGTGTGTGTTGTGGTGTTGTGGCCTCATAACCTTGGTTAGATGGAAGTGTGTTTGATTTATGCCTCATCTCTGATCTGTCCCTCTCACACACACACACACACACACACACACTCACACACACACCAGCTCTCACACGGTGACACACCGTCAACAAGATTTGTTCACACGACCTCCCCGTGTCACAGAGTTCACGAACACAGCGACATTTCTCACCAATAACACTTAAACAAACAACACCAATTCAACATGAGGACATTTATGCATTCACACACACACAGCTCACACAAAAGGGACGTTTTATTGTATCGTGTGTGTGTGTGTGTGTGTGTGTATACCTGTATTTTAGGGGTGGACGATCTGACGATTTTATATCGTGATCGATCTTGAAGACGCACACAAACTTCCTTCAAGCGAATCGCAGAGATCGTGATGTTTTATGTCCCACTGCTGGAGTTGGTAAAAGCGCATTAAACTGCGAGAGAGACTGATTTCTACACGCTTTCTGTGTGTACTTGGGGTTTCAAGCTAGCCTGGGTGCCAGCCCGAACCCCGCCCACAATATTTTTTGGTCGGGAAGTTCGGTCTGGACTCGCTCCGTTGAGGAGCTATTATGCCCGAACAAAAATTGTTCGGACCAATCAAATTGTCAGGGCGGGCTTTATACGATGATGGACAGATAAGCAACGGTAACGTCATCATCCACGTCATCAACGAGCGCTTGGGTTGAATTCAAATGACTGCCGCTGAAGAATTGAGATTTCACGAGTTCACGCTTACAAATAAGTCAGATAGAATAAATGCATATTTGGCGTGCTGTCTGAGGAGAGGCTTCGGGCTCGGTATTCGGCCCGAACCCAAAGTACTCCCCCCGTATTCCTGGCTGTGGAAGAACAAGCCAAGAGTGAGTGCAGGGATGCTGAAAACTGTCATGTTAGGTGAGTTGACCGAGTGAATAAATATATGCTTTCCTCTCATGCTGATAGACGGTTGATTGGATTGATTATTTGAATGTGCTCCTCCTGAAATTTGTTTATAAAACATCATGTGTAGATTCCGCCATCGCGTCTGTTATAGAAGATATCGACAGCGCATTAATTTTAAAAGAGGAACAGAACCGCGATCGGAAACATGAATGAAAAACATACGTCACTTACTCCGTTGCTCTGATTGGTTGTAGGTCTATCCAATTGAGTGCAGAGGAATCTTTTTTCCTGGTTCGGTTGAAACACGCCCCATAATCAAAGCTCAATGGAGAAGTATCAGACTCACATTCTGACTAGAATTGAGTATGACGACGTCAGGCTAGTTTCAAGCTTAAACACACACAAAAATATGTCAAAACGTCCATATTTGCGAGTATTTACAGTCTGGACAGTATTTACATAAAGACAGTCTGTTGTGTCTTCAGTGAATAAACAGTTGTGAAAGGAATTGGATGTGTATCATTATATTAGATCCATGCATTTAATGCAAAACGGCTGCTATCTGTCATTAATGTTAAACTGAAGAGAAAATCACTCACTGCTCTCGACTGAATAACTTTAGTAGCTTTAATAAGTGATAATACAGTGAAGACTATGCAGTGTTTTAACGTTTAACTCTGGGCTTAATGACTATTTTGACAACTGATTGTTTAATGCAATACTGTGTTTTAAGTTGGATAGATCAGTTCATAGGCTTTAGGGCTTCACGATTTGGGGAAAATGTCATATTGCGATAATTGAGGTCAATATTGCGATTGCGATATAATAAACAAATGGTTTCATGAGTCAACTTGCTTGGTTCTCAAGGAAAATAAATGCACACACAGATTAGTGATAATCTGCCTAAAGAAAAAAGTTCTTTAGTCAAGAGCAGTGAGTGTTTTTCTCTGTTCCCTTTGTTATTTGATTAACTTTAGCGACAGATATAATTAGTGGCTACTGTGTACTGTCCCTTTAAGAGCAGCCGCTGCTGTCAGAGACGCGGATCTCACGCCTCATTCTCTCACGAGTCACAACTCTTCACGTTCATCATAAGACTACTCTTATGTTATGAAGATACTCGACAAAAATACATTTTGGCATAATTGTGTATGTTATTGTTCGTTCAAGCTCGAAAGAGAACTGTATTCTGGCATGCTGTTTTGTGCGCACGCACGATATTAGCGCGAGTCTTTCTGTGTGTCACAGTCAGGACATTCACAGGCAGCGCGTTCATTTATGTCTTATCGCGCATGAATGGTTTAAAAGCATTTGCATGAATAAGCGCGGGATCATGTAACACTAGCCAAAGGATGCCAAAAATGAACAGATGCTGCGTTAATTGCGTTATCAGCGCTAATTTGTTTATTTAATATAAAATCGCAGCATTTTGCGTCATATAATCGCGTAGGCTTGACATCGCGATTGCGATATGATTAATCGTGCAGCACTAATAGGCTTGTTCAAAATATGAAAGGTCGTTATTGTTTGTTATACGACCGTGATATGAAATTTTGGGGAAGATCGCCATCAATGTCCAATCATTAACCAGGAAAAAGTCACATGACTACGTGTTCTGAGTCACTATGTATGTTTACATGCTTGTTGGAATGAATCCTGTCCGATTTTATATTCTGAACGTTCTGTTTAAGCCTAAATGTTGCATGAAGATTCACAAATTCATGTGCATTACATGTATTACAAACAAAACTTAACGGGCTGGTATAATGCCCTTTTCACAAGATATAAAATAAGTCTCTGATGTCCCCAGAGTGTGTATGTGAAGTTTTAGCTCAAAATACCCCACAGATATTGTTATATAGCATGTTAAAGTTGTTTTTGAGGGTGAGCAAAAACACACCGTTTTAGTGTCTGTCCCTTTAAATGCAAATGAGCTGCTGCTCCCGGCACAGGGGGCGGAGCTTCAAGAGCTCGTGTCCTTTTACCTCACACACACACGCACTGAACATTTCAAAAACTTTTAGCCTTTTATGTTCAAACCGGAGTCAGACAATGATGGAGAGACTCAAGAAGAAGTGACAACATGTAGAAGCAACAGGACATTTCTGAATGGTTAGTTGATGAATTTGTGTAGCTGATGTGTAGTTATCTTCTAGTCATTGATGTCTTGATAATCTATAAATCGTGTTCCTGGGGGCGGGGTTTATGTAAATTCTAGGGTTGGTGATGTCACTAACCCGGGAGGAATGTGGTGTAGTCTCTACCAGCCGTTTGTTGTAGTCCTTAAAAAGCGATTTCTTTAAAAGCAAATATCTCCCTTTGCTCTGAACTTTGAGCGCCGTAACTTTGCAGATGTTGTTTATGCTCAAACAGCAACATTACACACTAACTAAAGCTAGAAAAGTGAAATCATAATCAAGTGCAGAAGAGCTACCATAAGCATAATTCTCATAATTGTTCTTTTTAAAAAGAAAGCTGACATATCAGAAGAGTTTTCCTCTCCACTCACTGATTATTTCATAAGACATGTGACATAAATAATCATACACATATTGGTAAGATTTAAAACATATGTAAACTTCGAGCTCAATTTACATAAAGCATTTTCAGATTGAGCCATTGGTTGATTTGCTTATAAACGCAGCATTTCCACTTTCAGTGCGGACAGAAACAGCCGTCGACACTCAAGAGTTGTTCAGGACACGGTGTTGCTGTAAAACAGTCCTGTAGTGTTGTGTTACAGCAGAACGACCCTGCGTGTGTGTAAGATCACTGGAGAAAGCCATCCGTTAGCATGGCAGCACACACTTCTGAGGGTTCAGCAGCCGTTTGAGAAGAGTCGATCGAGAACTGCACAATGTAAAAAAGAAATTATTGAGAAATCTTCAAAATTCAATGCAACTTGATGTATTCTGATTTTTATCCTAAAGAGGGTCTTAAAGGGGTGGTTGATTATGATTTCCCTTTTCTAACTTTAGTTAGTGTGTAATGTTGCTGTTTGAGCATAAACAACATCTGCAAAGTTACGACGCTCAAAGTTCAAAGCAAAGGGAGATATTTGCTCTTAAAGAAATCGCTTTTTAAGGACTACAACAAACGGCTGGTAGAGACTACACCACATTCCTCCCGGGTTAGTGACATCACCAACCCTAGAATTTACATAAACCCCGCCCCCGGTAGACGAACATAAAAGGCTAAAAGTTTTTGAAATGTTCAGTGCATGTGTGTGTGAGGTAAAAGGACACAAGCTCTTGAAGCTCCGCCCCCTGTGCCGGGAGCAGCAGCTCATTTACATTTAAAGGGACAGAAATAAAAAGGTGCGTTTTTGCTCACCCTCAAAAAGTGACAATTTTAACATGCTATATAAAAATATCTGTGGGGTAATTTGAGTTAAAAATTCACATACACACTCTGGGGACATCAGAGACTTATTTTACAAAATAAGGGCATTATACCACCCCTTTAAAGGGATAGTTCACCCAAAAATGAAAAATCTGTCATTCTTTACTCTCCCTCAAGTTGTTCCAAACGTGTATGAGTTAATTTGTTCTCCTGAACACAAAAAGAAGATATTTTAGAAGAATATGGGTAACAAGGCAGTTGATGGACCCCATATTGACTTCCATAGTGTGGAGGAAAAAATACTAGTGAGTGAGTAAAAGATGACAGAATTTTCATTTTTTTTTGGGTGAACTATCCCTTTAAGTTACACTACTTTGTTTTGTCCAGTTGAATTTCTTCCTTTACTAAAAGCAAAATGCCTCATTCAGCCAAATTTTTTTTTAAATAATAATCATCAAGGCAACATCAGATGTATTAGTAAATTTACAATTAGTAAAACAATAAATTATTGATCTATCATTCTTGTAGCTCTTAAATGTAACATTTAATATATATGTAGGGATAATGTAGTGCAAGGCGATTGTTATAGGGAATACAACCCCGACAGGCTGATTAGGACCCCGACACGAAGCGGTGGCCATGTAATAAGCGGGAAATATCCCACTTATTACATGGCTACCTACCAAATAAATCAATAATTTGACACAAAATATTGATTTAAAAAGGAGTTTATCGATTTAAAAACGATTGTATTGCTTCCGCTAAAGAAAATAGTCCGTTCCGTCTCTACTGTTAGAATCCTGCGTCCATAGCAACGCTCTGTTATACTTCAAGAAATAACAGACCGCATTCTACATTGGAATTCAACCAAGCCATGTAATATATATATATATATATATATATATATATATATATATATATATATATATAACATATTTTATAAAGAGGTTAACGTTAGTTAAAGACTTCAAGTCCTTGATTCTGATTCACGATAAAACAAGGCTATGACGCTTCACCCAACGGTTCTATGTATCACTACGCAACACCCACCCCCCCACCCCCCCTAGCAACGTAAACATACGTTCTCATTGTTCATCGAAGCTCTTAAAGTAGAGTATTGTAAGAGATCGAGTAAGCGAGTGTAACTTACTTGCAGTTACAGTAGATATTTTCCTTCGGGTCAGTCCTATATCCGTAATAACAAAATCCGTTTGAATGTCCGCAGCGATATCCTGTCCTTTTAACAGTTTTCTAACGGGGTTTTCCTCCTGACACGCTAACGTTAGTCATTTGGGTCTTGCTTCTCCGTGTTCACAACAAGTTTTTAGTCGTTTCAACATAAAAGTCTTCTCTACTGACTGACTCACTCATAAAGACAGTCTTTGCCGCCATCTAATGGGGAAATAATGTAACTTCTGTTGCTGACTGGTCACGGTCAGGGACTATTTTTTCCAGCGGAAAGGAAGGCTTTTAGTGATTTTACTTCATGAATCTCAAGAACAGCTGTTCTTTTACATTTACATTTCATGTTCATGCTGCAATCAGTGCATGCTGGGAACTCACAAACCCTGAACATTTTAGCAGTAGACTGTGTTTGACTATGTTTGACACACATGTGACTCAAAAGGTGTAGTTGCTTTTTGTTTTACAGTGCAGGTGATTTAGAGCTTCCAAAAATATAAACCCTAAAATAAAATGGTCCTAAATTAGACTGCATCTTTATTATGAAATATCTTTTTTCTTAAAATATGACATTTAATATTTTGTGAGATTCACCCGGAAAGTGTCTGAATGTACATTTCTACACAAAATTGGATTAAAAATGAATAAGAATAAGAACTGCTGTCCTTGTGTGTGTGTGTGTGTGTGTGTGTGTGTGTGTGTGTGTGTGTGTGTGTGTTCTAAAAGAATCCTCATGCGCAGCACTCTTGAGTCTGTAAACAGTATTATAAATAGCTCTCTCTCTCAGTAACACCGACTTACACTCAGAATAGACGCCGGCTGCTCTATTACGCATGCGGAAGAACAGAACGGGACAGTACGCAAAATATTTGTTTCTTAAAATATTACATTTAATGTTTTATAAGATTCACCCAGAAAATGACTGAAAGTTCGTTCATTTCTACTCAAAAATGGATTAAAATTCTGAAATGTAAACTGGATGTACTCTTGTTGCATAATGTTTCCAAAAGGTCCAGTGGTTCTATACAGAACTCTAGGGTTCTTGACTCAATTCTAAAGAATCCTTTATGCAAATAAAGTTCTATATAAGGAGAAATGTCTTAAATTAACACATAATCCTTTAATGTTTAATGTGTTATTTAAAAAAAAAAATGTTGTGTTAAATTGTTTATGAGCTGTTTAGTTATTTAAATTCAAACAAAATGAATGAATTAAAAGTAAATCCATAAAATGTTCCCATGATGGAACCCTTGAAGATTCTATTTAGAACCTTTTCTTCTAACAGTGATACAGTGTATACTGCAAAGTGTGCAGTAAGCAGCGCTTTCCGAACCACACATACACACACACATTCACTGCACGACACACACACACACACACACACACACACACACACACACACACACACACGTTAACTGCACAACACACACACACACACACACACACACACACACACACACACACACACACACACACTTTCTCTCTCTCTCTCTCACTCATACACACTTTCTCTCTATCTCTCACACACACACACACACACACACACACACACACACACTCTCTCTCACCCACACACACTCTCACTCACACACTTTCTCTCTCTCTCTCACTCACACACACACATACACACTCTCTCTCTCACACACACACACTTTCTCTCTATCTGTCTCACACACACACACACACGCACACTCTCTCTCACCCACACACACACATACACACTCTCTCTCACTCACACACACACTCTCTCTCTCACTCACACACACACGTTAACTGCACGACACACACACACACACACACACACTCTTACTCACACACACACTCTCACACACACACTCACGTTAATTGCACGACACACACACACTCTCACTCACACACACTCACGTTAACTGCACGACACGTCTCATTTTAGACATATTACAGACAGACACACCACTTCTAACACACACACTCACACACACGTTAACTTCACAACACACACGTCTCTATTACAGACAGACACACCCCTTCTCTCACACTCACACACACATTTGCACAGGCAAATATCAGGGGCGCACAGACAGTCACTCATTGGATGACAGTGTTTTACACACACAGAGAGAGAGACGCAGACAGACAGAAAGAGAGATCCGACTGAAACACACTGATAGATCACACACACACATTTCCAGGTCTGACAGTTGTAAACAGCAGCGGTGCGGTTCACACACACTCATGACGCGCTACTGCAGTCTGATCCGCCGGCTGCTGTCTCGAGGCAGTAAAGGAGAGGATGAGGATGAGGAGGAGGGGCCGATGAAGACCGTCAGCGCTGAACCTGGTAATCCGGCGTTACTTACATCAGTGTGTGTGAGGGACTTTCTTTAATTCTAAAGCAAACAATTCTTTCATCCAAACGTACTAACGTTCCCTGCGTCTGAAACATCACTTCCTGTCTGATGTTCTGCTCCTCTCAGAAATACACGTTCAAAAGCAAAAGCGCTTTAAATTGATCAAAATTGACATTTATAATGTTACAAAAGATTCTATTTCAAATAAATGCTGTTCTTTTAGAACTTTCTATTCATCAAAGAATCCTGAAAAAAGAAAATGTATCAGTTTCCACAGAAATATGAACACTGATAATAATCATAAATGTTTCTTGAGCATCAAATCATCATATTAGACTGATTTCTGAAGGATCATGTGACACTGGTTTCAATCAAAAATTCAGCTTTGATCACTGGAATAAATGATACTTTACTAATTATTCACATGGAAAACAGTTATTTTAAATTATTGTAATAATATTTCACTATTTTTACTGTATTTTTGATCAAAGAAATGCAGCCTTGTTGAGCAGAAGAGCAACATTAATCTTCTGAACACTAGTGTACATCACATCACGGGTGTTGAGTGTGTGTGAAATGTGAGTGCGGTTTCATGCTGTTGTTATAGTTGATGAAGTGATTAGTAACTGTTGGTGAACTGAACATTAAATATGAAGTGTGTGTGTGCAGAGCTGCTGCTCAGTGAGTTACTGTACCGTAACACATGTTACTGTTATTAATATCGTGGCGGATCGTCGGCCTGAAAGTGGTTGTGTTGTTCTGAGTATCTGAGCTGAATGCTCTGAGGGTTTGGGGATCTGAAAGGTTGTTCGTCTTTGAGGAGTTGATGATCCGTCTGTACATATAATCAGTTACAGCAGCACCTATTACAGTTATTAATATCGTGACATATAATGTTACATTCTACAAGTGATTGTGGTGTTTTACATATCTGAGCTGAATGATTGAATATCTATCTGTCTGTCGTCTGTCTTTCTATCTATCTATCTATCTATCTATCTATCTGTCTGTCTGTCTATCTATCTGTCTGTCTGTCTATCTATCTATCTATCTATCTATCTGTCTGTCTATCATCTGTCTATCTATCTATCTATCTATCTATCCATCTATATCTGTCTATCATCTGTCTTTCTATCTATCTATCTATCTATCTGTCTGTCTGTCTATCTATCTATCTATCTGTCTGTCTGTCTATCTATCTATCTATCTATCTATCTATCTATCTATCTATCTATCTATCTATCTGTCTGTCTATCATCTGTCTATCTATCTGTCTAGCTATCTTTTGTCTGTCTATCATCTGTCTGTCTGTCTATCTATCTATCTATCTATCTATCTGTATGTCTATCATCTGTCTATCTATCTATCTATCTATCTATCTATCTATCTATCTATCTATCTATCTATCTATCTATCTATCTATCTATCCATCTATATCTGTCTATCATCTGTCTTTCTATCTGTCTAGCTATCTTTTGTCTGTCTATCATCTGTCTGTCTGTCTATCTATCTATCTATCTATCTATCTATCTATCTATCTATCTATCTGTCTGTCTGTCTATCATCTGTCTATCTATCTATCTATCTATCTATCTATCTATCTATCTATCTATCTATCTATCTATCTATCTATCTATCCATCTATATCTGTCTATCATCTGTCTTTCTATCTATCTATCTATCTATCTATCTATCTATCCATCTATATCTGTCTATCATCTGTCTTTCTATCTGTCTAGCTATCTTTTGTCTGTCTATCATCTGTCTGTCTGTCTATCTATCTATCTATCTATCTGTCTGTCTGTCATCTGTCTATCCATCTATATCTGTCTATCATCTGTCTTTCTATCTATCTATCTATCTATCTATCTATCTATCTATCTATCTGTCTATCTGTCTATCATCTGTCTGTCTAGCTATCTTTTGTCTATCATCTGTCTTTCTATCTGTCTGTCTATCATCTGTCTATCTATCTATCTATCTGTCTATCATCTGTCTATCCATCTATATCTGTCTATCATCTGTCTTTCTATCTGTCTAGCTATCTATCTGTCTGTCTGTCTGTCTATCATCTATCTATCTATCTATCTATCTATCTATCTATCTATCTATCTATCATCTGTATGTCTAGCTATCTTTTGTCTGTCTATCATCTGTCTGTCTGTCTGTCTGTCTGTCTGTCTGTCTATCATCTGTCTGTCTAGCTATCTTTTGTCTGTCTGTCTATCATCTGTCTATCTATCTATCTATCTGTCTATCATCTGTATGTCTAGCTATCTTTTGTCTGTCTATCATCTGTCTGTCTAGCTATCTTTTGTCTGTCTGTCTATCATCTGTCTATCTATCTATCTATCCATCTATATCTGTCTATCATCTGTCTGTCTGTCTGTCTATCTATCTATCTATCTGTCTATCATCTGTCTGTCTATCTATCTATCTATCTATCTATCTATCATATGTATGTCTAGCTATCTTTTGTCTGTCTATCATCTGTCTGTCTGTCTGTCTATCATCTGTCTGTCTAGCTATCTTTTGTCTGTCTGTCATCTGTCTGTCTGTCTATCTATCTATCTATCTATCTATCTGTCTATCATCTGTATGTCTAGCTATCTTTTGTCTGTCTATCATCTGTCTGTCTGTCTGTCTGTCTGTCTATCATCTGTATGTCTAGCTATCTTTTGTCTGTCTATCATCTGTCTGTCTGTCTGTCTGTCTGTCTGTCTATCATCTGTCTGTCTAGCTATCTTTTGTCTGTCTGTCTATCATCTGTCTCTATCTATCTATCTATCTATCTATCTATCCATCTATATCTGTCTATCATCTGTCTGTCTGTCTATCTATCTGTCTATCATCTGTCTGTCTGTCTATCATCTGTCTATCTATCTATCTATCTGTCTATCATCTGTCTGTCTATCTATCTATCTATCTATCTATCTATCTGTCTGTCTGTCTGTCTGTCTGTCATCTGTCTATCTATCTATCTATCTATCTATCTGTCTATCATCTGTCTGTCTATCTATCTATCTGTCTGTCATCTGTCTGTCTATCTATCTGTCTATCATCTG
Source organism: Rutilus rutilus (assembly GCF_951802725.1). Classification (NCBI taxonomy): domain Eukaryota; kingdom Metazoa; phylum Chordata; class Actinopteri; order Cypriniformes; family Leuciscidae; genus Rutilus; species Rutilus rutilus. Next base: position 4,086,012 of record NC_140223.1, read on the forward strand.
TCTGTCTATCTGTCTGTCATCTGTCTTTCTATCTGTCTAGCTATCTTTTGTCTGTCTATCATCTGTCTATCTATCTATCTATCTATCTATCTATCTATCTATCTATCTATCTGTCTGTCTATCATCTGTCTATCTATCTATCTATCTATCTGTCTGTCTGTCATCTGTCTGTCTATCTGTCTATCATCTGTCTGTCTGTCATCTGTCTTTCTATCTGTCTAGCTATCTTTTGTCTGTCTATCATCTGTCTATCTATCTATCTATCTATCTATCTATCTATCTGTCTGTCTATCATCTGTCTATCTATCTATCTATCTATCTGTCTGTCTGTCATCTGTCTGTCTATCTGTCTATCATCTGTCTGTCTGTCATCTGTCTTTCTATCTGTCTAGCTATCTTTTGTCTGTCTATCATCTGTCTGTCTATCTATCTATCTATCTGTCTGTCTGTCTGTCTGTCTGTCTGTCATCTGTCTGTCTATCTATCTATCTATCTGTCTGTCATCTGTCTGTCTGTCATCTGTCTGTCTGTCATCTGTCTTTCTATGTCTAGCTATCTTTTGTCTGTCTATCATCTGTCTATCTGTCTGTCTGTCATCTGTCTATCCATCTATATCTGTCTATTATCTGTCTTTCTATAATCTGTCTGTCTGTCTGTCATCTGTCTTTCTATCTGTCTAGCTATCTATCTGTCTATCTGTCTGTCTATCATCTGTCTGTATGTCTGCCTATCTATCATCTGTCTATCTATCTATCATCCATCTGTCTATCATCCATCCATCTATCTATCTGTCTATCATCTTTCTATCTATCATCTGTCTATCTATCTGTCTGTCTGTAAGACCTTCTTTAGCCCCGCCCATTTCACATGCGCTCGTTGTCTTCCGGTCTGTATTTTCACAGCGATCTTGCATATTTATGAATGAACGGCTCGTTTTAAAATCTTCCCGGTCTAATGACACATGTTAAGACATCTGCTTAAAACATTACAGTCCTCATGATAACTTTCGTTAACTTTACATTAAGTAAATCCACTTCAAAAGCTCATTACTCCTGGACAGCGATGCCATAGAGATACACAGAGCGACCGCACAACCGGAAGTTCAGAGACAGTATAGTAAAGATGCGGCGCCCTCGTTTCTCTGGCGCACGAGGTCTACAGTTTTGTCATTTTTGTACACTTTGCATATAACCTTCTGCTAAAGTCAAAGGCAAGTTTAGTTTGGATCTTGCTGAGAGTTCAGCTTTAACGTCACTCCTGTGCTAAATTAACACGCTCCCATGATGCACTGGGGTCACCGCCTGGAATAAGAGCGGTCACATCTGACAGGAGAGTCTGTGAAATATCAGATTGTTACATCATTACTGTCATTTTTAGCCGGGATGCTATTATTATTATAGTGTAATAATCATCTCTGATCTGCATGTTTGCATGGCAATGCAGTAAACATGAACACAGACCGAAATACCTCCTGCTAGTGATGATGATGATGAAGATGAAGAGGGGATTTGCGTGTGTCTGTGTGGATTAGTGTGTGTGTGTTGCTCGTTCTTCAAATGGCAGCCGTAAAAAAAGCTCAACACTGTATAAAAATAATCGAATAAATATATCAATTCCACTCTCCAGTTTCTCACGCCATTCTTTAATCTCTGCTCGTCCTCCTCTCGCTTTCTGTCCTCGCTGCACTTCTCACGTCAACTCACACGGGTCTGAGATTAATATGACAAAAACGCTGTCAAAAAAGAAAGAAGAACATTTCATATTTCACCACAAAAAAAAAAGACAAAAAAATTATAGAAAATTAACTCACTTTTAGACACATTTGCAGTTCAGTTTTTAATCCCAATCTTTAACAAATTATGTATTATTTTACTTAGAAAGTATTTTTAACATCATCATAGTTTTTATGATACTGCATTTAATATATGCGGATATTAATAAAGAATTTTTAATTGTTATAGAAAGTATTTTTAACATCATCATAGTTTTTATGATACTGCATTTAATTTATGCGGATATTAATAAAGAATTTTTAATTGTTATAGAAAGTATTTTTAACATCATCATAGTTTTTATAATACTGCATTTAATTTATGCGGATATTAATAAAGAATTTTTAATTGTTATAGAAAGTATTTTTAACATCATCATAGTTTTTATGATACTGCATTTAATATATGCGGATATTAATAAAGAATTTTTAATTGTTATATTGTAAGAAAAAAAAACTCAATTGTCCTCCTAAAGTAGGCTGCATTATTATTATTATTACTATTATTATTATTTAGATTTTGTGGTGTAATATGATATTGATTTGTTTTCATGAGTTGATCTGAAACACATTAATATGTTAATAGTTGAATAGTAACGGGAACGAGCTCTGACGTGTTGATGTGTTGCTCCGTAACTCGACTTTGTAGTGAGAAAGAGCTGCATGTTATCATTCATCTGATCACTCAGCGGGTTATTAAATCATATTTGTGTGTGTGTGTGATTATATGTGTGTCCAGCTGTTTTCTCGTTTCAGCCCTACACACACATATTTCATCACCTTGTAATCTGTGAGAGAGAGAGAGAGAGAGAGAGAGAGAGAGAGAGAGAGAGAGAGAGAGAGAGAGAGAGAGAAACCTAAAAATCTTCAAATAATATCTAAATGGAACATAGAAATAAAAAAATAATAAATTTTTTTTAAAAACATGTATTTTATCCGACACATTTTGATGAGGTGTGTGTATTTTTGTCCAGTAAACACAACTGTGTTTTTTTTGTATGAAATAAGTGAATAACGGGTGAATCCACGATCACACACACACATCACAGGAGAGCCGGTGATGTGTGTGTGTGTGTGTGTGTGTTTGTGTTTCAGATCCTCAGTTGAAAGAGATAGTGACCAGGCTTTGTGTGTGTGTGTGTGTGTGTGTGTGTGTGTGTGTGTGTGTGTGTGAGTGTGAGTGTGTGTGTTTCAGATCCTCAGTTGAAAGAGATAGTGACCAGGCTTTGTGTGTGTGTGTGTGTGTGTGTGTGTGTGTGTGTGTGTGTGTGTGTGTGTGTGTGTGTGTGTGTGTGTGTGTGTGTGTGTGTGTGTGTGTGTGTGAGAGTGTGTGTGTGTGTGAGTGTGTGTGTGTGTGTGTGTGTGTGTGTGTGTGAGTGTGAGTGTGAGTGTGTGAGTGTGAGTGTGAGTGTGAGTGTGAGTGTGAGTGTGTGAGTGTGAGTGTGAGTGTCTGTGTCTGTGTGAGTATGAGTTTCAGATCCTCAGTTGAAAGAGATAGTGACCAGGCTTTGCAGGCTTTGTGTGTGTGTGTGAGTGTGAGTGTGAGTGTGAGTGTGTGAGTGTGTGTGTGTGTGTGTTTGTGTTTCAGATCCTCAGTTGAACGGGATAATGACCAGGCTTTGCAGTTGTGTGTGTGTGTGTGTGTTTCTCGTGGGTTCTGCTGCCCCCATGTGTCTAAAAGCAGCTTCACCTCTTTGTAGACGCTCTCCTGTAAGTAAAGCATGCGTAAAGTCACGTTTATCATGTGGAAACTGAGAGATTGAGTGATGTTTGACACCTTGAATGCAGTTAAAGCAATTAAACACCTGCCAAATGCATTCATACATTTACAGTTCTCTACAGTACTTGTTTTCATATCAGACATTTTGTCTGCTTGCTTTCTGTGAGCTGAAAGAGCCCGTATGAAACAGTCAGAAAAATCTATTTTATTTTTTAAAAGAAACGGTTTACTGAACCTAAAGTAGAGCAGAAAGTAAAAATGCATCATGCTTTAATGGCTCTTATAGTGAGTGTGTGGAGGGAAAAACACCTCAGTTTTAGAGGACAAAACCGAGCAAGAAATATGTTATTTGGTGCAAAAAGTAAGATGAAATTATGATGCTTGTAATGTAAATCAATGAGATCTTCATAACAGACTAAAATGCTTATAAATATCAGTCGTCACTTTATAGCTGCCAATAATATGATTTAGTAAGATGATAGTTTTATGATTAAAGCTAAAACATATAATGCAATGTAATAGAAAGATGATTGAGAGATGAACAACTTCCTCAAAAGCTTGATGATCATATTTGATACTCGTGATTTAAAACATAATGTCTGGATAATGTGACTGAAGATGATTCATTGTTCATCTTCAAATATCAAAGTTATTCTTACATTTACTTTATAAAAATCAGATTTCACAGCAAAAAGAAAGTGGACGCTTTACAATTATACTATAAGACTTAAGGTTTAAGTCTAAACGATCAGTCAGACGACAGAAGACATGTAGAAGATTGTGTGAGACGGGTTTTCAGATCATGTTGATCATTTTGAGGCCTTAGAAATTTGCATATCAAATATGATACAGTAGGCCATTTATGTAAGGGATAATGTAGAGCGAGGCGGTTATTATAGCGAATAACAACCCCGACAGGCTGATCGGGACCCCGACGCGGAGCGGAGCTTGAGTCAGCCTGAAGGGGTTTTATTCGCTATAACATCCGCCTCTCTCTACATTATCCCGCTTATTACATGGCTGCCCACCAAATAAATCAATAATTTGACACAAAATATTGATTTAAAAAGGAGTTTATTGATTTAAAACCGATTGTATTGCTTCCGCTAAAGAAAATAGTCCGTTCCGTCTCTACGGTTAGACTCCTGCGTCCATAGCAACGCTCTGTTTTGCATGGCAACGGTGTGTTATCCTTCCCAGCGGTCTGATATCAAGAAATGACACACTCGCATGTTACATTAGAATTCAACCAAGCCATGTAATAAAGGGTGATAAACATATTGTCATTTAATGTATATGAAACCAACATGTAAGAGAAAATAACATGTAAACAGGACATTGACTTTAGTTGGGTAACGTACATTTCCATCGTCCACGTTAGTAAAAAACTCAAATTTAATTGGAAATATTGTCTTAATTAAAATCTAATCAGGTTTATGCGAGGGTTACGGGTATATAATTAGCCTAGTTTAAAAAAACAATATGTATGTCAATGAGATCTACCTTTTTTATTTTTTATTATGCTTTCAAACTGTACAGAGATGACATTAATGATATGCAGCGTTGTATACAATACACACAATATATCAACAATATATTCAATGTCATCTACTGATGAAATCTAGCTTTCCCTTTCAACGAGCCCTGCATGTGACGTCAGCGAGCCCCCCCGTGACGTCACCGCCCACGTCCGTGTGATGCTCAGCGTCTTCCCTCGCGCGCCCCCGCGGAAACATACCGAACGACATGAATAACGGTCATTATTAGCTCATCATCACGATGCTCACCGGGAGGATTAGCGGTTACCGTCGCTCGGCGCGTGTGTGTTACCGTGTGAAGCCTCGCGAGGATGCGCCGCTGCTGCTGTAGCGCGTGGAAGTCTTTTGTCCGGAGCGCGTGAAACCTTCATGATGATGATGATGAGGAAGATGATGATGATGATGGCGGCGCCTCTGTGAACGGTCGGGTCGCGGGACTGTTGCGGGATTTTGCGGGGTTTTGCGATGAGGATTGCGCGGCTGCTCCGGCAGAAAGGAGCGCACATGCTGCGGTGTCTGTGTGCGCAGAGAACCGAACCCGACAGCACCGACACCGGTGAGACACTGCAGGAACAGGCGCGCGCGCACACACACACACACACACACACACACACACACACACACACACACACACACACACACACACACTCTCTCTCTCTCTCTCTCTCTCTCTCTCTCTCTCTCTCTCTCTCTCTCTCACACACACACACTCACACACACACACACAC